>NC_048310.1:42803101-42963010 GCF_013100865.1 Trachemys scripta elegans | reverse complement strand
GGGGGGCATTACAGTTTCAGAGCAAACATTTAAATATTACTTTATAACATGGGCTATAGAGATTATCAGTGAGATTAATGCATGCGGCAATTTACAAACATTCCATTGAGTCTAAACATGAAATACATTCTTATAAGTCTCAGACCTATTTTGAGCAGAACTAACATACACGTGCCCTGCTCTGGTCTCCAGCCACAAGCTTGTCAGTTCTTAGCTAATGCCTGCAGCCTGGGCTAGAGCTGGCATCTGGTCTGCCAGCGTCAGTTTTCTTTACAGCAGGGGTCAGCAACCTTTCAGAAGTGGTGTGCCGAGTCTTCATTTATTCACTCTAATTTAAGGTTTCACGTGCCAGTAATACATTTGAACGTTTTTAGAAGGTCTCTTTTTATAAGTCTATAATATATAACTAAACGATTGTTGTATGTAAAGTAAATAAGGTTTTTAAAATGTTTAAGAAGCTTCATTTAAAATTAAATGAAAATACAGAGCCCCCCGGACCAGTGGCCAGGACCTGGGCAGTGTGAGTGCCACTGAAAATCAGCTCGTGTGCCGCCTTCGGCACACATGCCATAGGTTGCCTACCCCTGCTTTACAGGGAACGATTGTGGGTTGAATTTTGTGTGCCAACACAAACTTTTAATCCTGTAATCTGCTGGTTCTTCACGTCGAAATGGGAAAAGGGTGGGCAGTGGAAAGTGTGTGTGAGGGCAACAGAAACAGCAACAGTTTGCACCAGGCAGTTTCCCGTGTTGGCCTTGCCTTTTAAGGGAGATGATTGATGTACGAAATGTCTCTCTCTATATTCTCAGCTAAAACTGAACCAGGTCCTACCTAAAACAGGAAGATTCAGAATACTGTAAAGACATTTCCTTTCCTGGCTCAGCTAACGATGAAGCATGGTAATCTAGGGCCTGTAGCCTTCATTTTGAAGCAGAGGGCTAACATCACGGGCCACATTTCTGCCACTGCTGGTCCTTTATTTAAAACGTCAGGATTGTCATGCTGTTCGTTAGCAGAGTCAATTAGGAAGCCAGAAGATGGGTTCTTGAAGTTTTGTGCTTGATAAGGAAGCTGGCGGGAAGATGCTACGCTTTATCTATTTGAAAAGTCTCACGTTTGCCTTGGGTTTAATGATTTTTTTCTTCATAAAATCAATGTGCTCCCAATGTACTGAGGCCTAGTCATATCAGTGAGAGGGGGCATTGTGTCCATAGCCGAATCTCCCCATGCGGAACGGAGTTCACTTTTGTTTGATTTTAGTTAGAGGGTCTTGGAATCGTAGAATCTTACAAATGTCAGGGCTGGAAGGGACTGTGAGAAGTCATCTAGTCTGTCCCGTTGTGCCGAGGTAGGAGAAGGTGCACCTAGACCAGTGGCTTTAAAACCGTGGGTCGTGACCCAGAACTGGGTCATGGAATGGAAGGCACTGGGTCACAGCGCCTCTGGCCAGCACCGCTGACCAGGCCATTAAAAGTCCCGTCGGCGGTGCTGCCCGGCTAAGGCAGGCTAGTCCCTACCTGTTCCGACACCGCGCTGCGCCCCGGAAGCGGCCAGCAGCAGGTCCGGCTCCTAGGCGGGGAGGCCACAGGGCTCCGCGTGCTGCTCCTGCCTCAAGCACCGGCTCCACACTCCCATTGACCGGTTCCCGGCCAATGGGAGCTGGGGGGACAGTGCACACGGGCGAGAGCCACGCAGAGCCACTTGTGTGCTTCCACCTGGGAGCCGGACCTGCTGCTGGTCGCTTCCGGGGCGCAGCACGGTCTGCGGTGCCAGGACAGGCAGGAAGCCTGCCTCTGCACCCCCGCTGCACCGCTGACCGGGAGCCGGTCGAGGTAAGCCCGTGTCCCAATCCCCAGCCCTGAGCTCACCCCAAATCCGGAGCCCCCTCCTGCACCCCAAACCCCTCATCCCCAGCCCCAGCCCAGCGCCCTCATCCCTCCCACCCACCAACCCCCTGCCCCAGCCCAGAGCCCCCTTAAGCCCAGAGCCCCCTCCTGCAACCCAAACCCCTCATTCCTGGCCCCACCCCAGAGCCTGCACCCCCAGCCCAAACCCCTGCCCCCCTCCTGCACCCCAAATCCCTGCCCCATCCCAGAGCCCCCTCCCACAACCTGAATCCCTCATTCCTGGCTCCACCCCACAGCCCTCACCCCCGCATCCCAACCCTCTGCCCCAGCCTTGAGCCCCTCCCACACTCCAAACCCCTCATCCCCAGCTCCGTTGGGTCGTGGGCATCAACAATTTTCTTCAACTGGTTTGCCAGAAAAAAACCCACTGGCCTAGACCATCCCTGACAGGTATTTCTCTAACCAGTTCTTAAAAACCTCCAGTGATGGGGATTCCACAACCTCCCTTGGAAGCCTGTTCTGGAGCTACGCCACCCTGAGAGTTAAAAAGTTTTTCTTACTAAATAACCTAAATCTCCCTGGCTGTAGTTTAAGCCCATTACTTCTTGTCGTACCTTCAGCAGACATGGAGAACAATTGATCAACGTCCTCTTTATAACATACGTAACCGGTTTGAAGACTCTCAGGTCCCGTGTCCGATGTCTTTTCTCCAAACGAAACATGCCCAGTGTTTTTACCCTTTCCTTATAGGTCAGGTTTTGTCATTTTTGTTGCTCTCCTCTAGACTCTCCCCAGTTTGTCCGCATCTTTCCGAAAGTGTGGTGGGCAAAACTGGACACAGAATCCAGCGGACACCTCGCCAGTGCGGTCTAGAGGGGGCAATTACCGCGTGTCTTACGTTCCACACTCCTGTTAATACACCCCGGAATGATATTGGCTGTTTTCCCAACTGCCTCACATTGACTCATGTTCAATTTGCGATCCACTGTAACCCCCAGATGGTTTTCAGCAGAACTACACCTAGCCAGCTATTCCCCAATGTGTAGTGGTGCCTTTGGGTTTTCCTTCCTCGGTGTAGTACTTGGCACTTGTCTATTGAATTTCATGCTGTTGCTTTCTGATCAATCCTCTCATTTGTTAAAGTCCTTTTGAATTCTGATCCTGCCCTCCAAAGTGCTTGGGACCTCTCCTAGCGTGGGGTCATCTTATTAGTGAAAATGTAAACAAAGAGATTAGAGAGACAGAACTCTGTGTAAACTCGAAAGCTCGTCTCTTTCACCAGCAGAAGTTGGTCCAAAAAAATACTGCCTCACCCAGCTTGTCTCTGTAATATCCTGGGACCAACACGGCTACAACACCTCTGCAAGCAAGAGACCAAAAACCGATTGGGAGCGATGGGAAGTTTCCTTTGCCAACCTCTTGCCTGCCCTTCCCTTTCTAACCTCTTGTGAGCCAGTCCCTCCTTCTGCCTCGTTCAACCTGCGAGTCAGAATTCGGTCTGGTCAAAATTGTTCTGTTAACTTTTTTCCAACTGATCATTGAGCTTCTGACTAAACAACAACAGTTGCGGAAAGTGTCTGCTTTTCTTGGAAATATTCCATTTTCCGTCAGGAGCATGGCCCTCAGCTGCGCCTGCTCAGTTCTCCTGACACCCTAGGCAGCCTGATGGACCACCCTGCCTGATTGGCTGAAGAAGCCAGCAGGCCGGTTCTTAAACCTAGCTTGCTGGCTGTTCAATGCACATGCCCCCCGACTCTCTGCCTTCCTGTGCTTGTCTCCCCAAGCCCTGCTCCTGCTTTGCTCCTCCGCGGCTCCAGCCCACATCCTGCCCTGCACCCAGCCATGTTCCCATCCTGTTCCGGCCTTGGTCCTGCCTCAGAACCAGCCCTGATCCTGCCTTCCCTGACTTCTGGTAATCCAGTTCTGACTCTCGGCTCTGATTCCTGACTCCACCTGCACCGGTGGCTCTGGCATTTGGATTCTGACTCTGATTCTGATCTTTGGCCCTGCTTCCTGGGTCTGGCCCTGTCTCAACCCTGGGCGCTGGTGTTCAGATTCTGACCACTAGGCCTGACTCCTGCTCTGACCACTAGGCCTGGCCACCAACAGTCCAGTCTTCTGACATTTTCTTTTCTGGAAAAATTAAAAAATGTCAGTCTCTGACAGTTTTTGGATGAAATTTTATTAGTTTTTCAATGAAAAATTAAAAATTTCCACAGAAACCTCCCCACTTTCTGATTCTCTGTAATCATAATTCCAATTTTACAGTCTCACCGTGTGTTCTCAGAAATTATTGGGTTGTCAGAACGTTAGCGTCATGACCCTATTATGCAAGCAGGTAGGAGGAGGAGAAGAAGGGCGGTGGTGGGGAACCTATTAAACGTAAATGTTCAGTGCCACCAGCTGTCTGGAAATGATGGTTCATCTTCACCCACCTGCACTGTCCAGCAGAGACACCAGTCAAATTCCAGGATGTCTGTACAGCTGTGATCTATGTCTCTCGCCCCCTCCCTGCCCCTCCCCAGTGATCTCCAGTTTTTACTAGTAATTCTTAGCTAGTTGTGCTGTTCTGGCCTTTGGCTGGCATTTGTCAGTGGTCAAATGAAAAGGGGTAAACAAAAGATTCAGGAAAGCTTAGAAGGTGCTATTGTTAAAATTGCATCCCACTCATACAAGGGAGCCCAAGGGGGTGGGGTGAGGAGAGATCCTTCTTGAGCATAAGGAAAAGTCTGTGTTTCCTTGCCCAGAGATCTCCACTGCGGTTATGGCCCTTACATTTGCAGAATCCTGAATTGGGCCTCTGCACATTGGCCTTTAATTTCTCAATCAAAAGAAAGACCAAGGACTAACTCGGTTAAGGGGAAGCACCTCTAGAACTCAAGACATCAGGCTTGGACAATCTCTTCCACCTTTCGCAGAGAGCTGATGCAGAAGTGTATTCTTCGAGCTGGCTCTCAAGCCATTAAAGCAGAATCCAGTTCAGCCTATGGGGTAGAAATGGGAGACCGTTAAAGCAATCTGCAGCGCCATTCGCTGGAGTTCATCATCCCCTGCGTTTTCCAGTGATTGCCTACTTTGTCTGCTGCTCACTTTGGGTGTTATGTCCTTAAAGGTCGTTGGAGAATACGGTTACAGAGTTCTCCTGTCAAAGGCTTGCTGGTCAGTTGCATTCATTCTGGACAGATTGCAGCGGAAGCCATACCGAAAAAATGTGTGTGTTGCTGTCAGGGGGTTTCACTCACCACCAGGGCGCCTCCTCCTGGCTGCTCTGGGGATAAACTCTTTCCAGGTGCTGCACCCTCCTCTGGCAGTCCCTTCGCCCGTCTTCTCTCGCCCTGTTGCACCTCTTGCCCCAGGAGCTGCAGCTTCCTGCTCATGACTTGGCCCTCCACCCAGGTCGCTATTGTCCTCCCCTTCGGGGGTATCAAAGTCTTCCAAGGTGAATTGTCCCAGGCGGTCCGTTCGCTGCTGTCTGATCCGCACAGCTTCCCTGGTGGCTGGTAGAGAAACCTGTGCCCACCCTCTACACCAGCTTCCAGCTCAGGGTCCCTCTCAGAGGCCAAGGTCTGCCCTACCCCATACGTCGCTGCTTTTCCTACCTTCCTGGCTCTCCCCCTGCTCTGGGTTTGCTAGGCCAGACGCCCTCCTCCCAGGGAGTAGCTGTAGGCTACCTAGCTCTATAGCCCCAAACACACCTCCCTTCTCCCAGGGAGTGACTGCAGACTACGTCCCTGCAGCCCCCCGGCTGCTTTCAGCCCCTGGGCTTTAGACAGGCCCCTCCTGTTCTGTCCAGCTGACCCTGTCTAATTAATCCCTGCTCCCTGGCTCCCCTCCAGGTGCAGCCTGGGCAGTTAATTGCCCCCCCCCCCCCCCCCGGCCACCTTAACCTTTCCAGTCTTGTGTGGGCTGGACACCCACCACAGTTGCTTATAATTTTACTTCTGGTATTTTGGCTTTACCAGTCCAGAACCTCTCACAACTTAGCTTGGGCAAAGGCTTTCCTATAGCCTGTTATTGGAAGAGCTCCTATTATTAGAACATTTGCTAAAATACAAAGCCTTCCCTGCTCCCCAAACCAAGCCATGATTTGGTTAGTGACCCCACTATTCACATAGTCCGTTTTCTTTACTCCTGTCTTAGCATTTTGGGCCTGTCTCTAACCTCCCTGTGGAATGCTCTCCTACTTGGAGACCTCCTGCTGGAGCAGGGAGAGAGATTGAGGCCACAGCTGCCAGGAGATCCTTGAATTTGGTGCTTCTGTCCATTAACGCTAGTGGCTGGAGGCGAGTCCTTGGGGCTGGGCTGGGAGCAGTTAAGTAAAGAACACACATTTGCTGGCATGATGGGGGAAATGCTACTTTTCAGTTAGGGACCGTGCCCGGTGTGAAAGGCAGCTTTTTTACTGCATCCAGGTAACCTGACTCTGTGCAGTGTTTCCCAGGGCCAGCAGCTTGGAGAGTCCGTTCCCTTTAGAGCAGACCCTCAACAACAGATATAACTGCCTGCCCCTTCGAGGGAGACTGTGCCCTCCAGTTTGCAATTGCAACTATCTTTGAAGAAGGCATTACAATCTCTTGTGTTGAAATAAAACGAATGGTACATACTCCTAAGCAATCCATCCAGCTCGTAAGAGATCTGTGCTCTGTTCTCTGTTACAGGACATGGTTCCTCATTGTATTCACGGAGTTCTGCTGCTTGTTGAAAGAGATCTCACTTTTCGGATGGAGAAGCCAACAGCGGTGCAGGTAATGGAAGCATTCATGCAGGAACTCCTGGAGAGCTCCTGATACTTGTGTTAACCCTCTGAACAGTGAGCTGTCTGTGCACTAAAGTACGTTTATTCTCACATAATCTCTGTAGTGCTGCTGTGTGTTTTATGGTTATGGTCTCTCTTTCCGGTGTGATATTTAAGGGGCTGTACGTTTTTATGAATTGAGTAGATCTTTTATTGCCAAGTCCATCACTCACACATATGCCCATGAATGTCAGGATACCAGAATGCTCTTTGATAGGACTCTAGCAGGAAGGATACATTGGGGAGTCGTGCACAATGAACACTGACCTGAGAACTTTTCAGGCCCTGTTGTCAACAATGGGCTAAATCCCTGACTGGGGCAGCATAATTGTTGTGCTCAGCTGAGCACTCCTGCAAGGGGAAGAGGGCACACCAAGGATGGGGAACATCAACACCCTTTTCAGTGGTGGAGTGTCTGTTCTCTTCCCTGCCAGTTCTGACTGCCCGAGCTGTGGGGAATCGTCAGACCTAGGGCCTGGAAGTCCTGGCTGATGATGACTTTGTTTCAGAGCTGTTGTCTGGCTTTGGTGTCTCTGGGGGGTGCTACCTCCCCAGCTGGCACTCATGTTGGGATGTCTGGGAAGGCACTTCCTCCACTAATGCCACTCCCCCTTACTCCCAAGAGGAAATACAGGCCCCTTCTGTGGTCACTGGGCCCAGCTGGACTGCCCAGTGGCTTCCCTGAGACTTTGACCTGGGCGTGGGCTGAGTGAGGACTTTAGGAAAAGGCCCCATGACTTCATCACACGGAGTTAGAAAATGAGTAATTTTAATGGCCAAGTCATGTTCTCAGCCCCAAGTCACGGGCTGACGCTGGAATCACGGGGTGGAATTCTCTGGCTGTGTTATGCAGGAGGTCAGACTAGGAGTTCTCACCACAAATTTTTTGGTGGCCTCAGAGTGCAGCCACCAACTCTTGCTAGTGGCCACTCTGACAATTTTTCCTAAAATATTTAATTAACTTTAGGAAAAGCAAATAAATATGCCCATATACTTGTCCAGATCATTGTAATTTATTTATGTCGGGTTTTTTCAGACTCAGTAATAAAAATAATGTACAGTTGTCTCTATTCTTTACTGGACCTAAACAGAAGAGAAACACAAATAAGGTGCTTTGCATGTTCCTGCCTTTTTGTTGTTGTTTCTTTTGCTTTTTTGGTTGCGCTTTTTTTTTCTTCTAAGACTTGCTAGCTGGTAAGTCTTCTGCTGTGAAAAGTGATATTTGTATGTTTGTTAATATCACTTTTCACAGCAGACTTACTCGGCCTCGGCAAGCCCGGGGGCAAGTTTAAGTCCTGAATGGGGAGACGGGCAGGGAGGCAGCGGGGCCCAGGGACAATGGCGGGAGTGGTGAGCCTGGGGCCGGAGCCTGCCACCACGTGGACGGAGCACGAAGCCCCGTTGCCGAAGCCTCCCCTACCCCTGGGAAAGTGGGGAACTCATCAGCTGCTTGCACCTCCAGAGTTTTTCTTTCTGGAAGGGGGCAGGGCCCAGCCGTTGCTGGTGGCCCTGGGAGAGGGGCCACTGCTTTGCGGCCCCTCATCACAGCCCAGGTGACTGTGACCGCAAGGAAAGGCCCTGGTGGCTGCACGCGGCTGCTGTTGAGAAACGCTGGACTAGATGCAGCCCCTCCTGGCCTTGAACTCTATGGCGGAGGCGCTGTTCTGTGACTCCAGGAAGATCAGCACAGAAAGGTCCAACACAGAGGGAGGGGCATGTTAACGGAGTAGTTTAATATATTACTGATGGTTGCAAAATGTAAACCTCAAAACGTAGAAGATGCACAACATGGCTGAGTTAGTGTGGCTGTTGGAAGCTTAACTTCTGCGTCCCCTGCTCACCCGTAGTTCTGACTGTGCAACGGCAGTGTGACTTCAGTGAGTTAAAACTGATAGAGCAGCCTCCAAAACTGTATTATTTGTAGGGTGGTAGCACCTAGAGGGCCCAGTCAGGGGTGGGGCTCTGTCACCAGAGTTCCTTCCCCAGGAACCCCCTAAGGCTCTGGGCAGGGCCTAAGCACTCATCCGAGCCACTGCTCTGTGATGTCTGGACATTTTTCCCACTGCAGTTCTGAGAGCCGTCTAGTTGGGCCCCGGGTAGTCGGCCCCTTCTGAGGTTGTCAGTGAACAGAACAACAAGGGAAATAACACAAAGGAATCAGCCCGAAGTTGGGCTTAGGCTCTCTTCCTTTGGAGGTGATCGTTGGGCTGCAGTCCTAAACTGACTTCACAGTAATAGAGGGGAATGGTTCCCTCTCAAGGTGAGTCAGCATTGGGGCCTCCTTCCCCTCAGGGAGGGTTCATTGAGGAGCTCCTGCCTTCAGCCAGCCCTCTCTCCAGGAGCTGGGGACTGGAGGTCAGGTCAGGTCAGGTCAGGTCAGGTCTGGTCTGGTCTGGTCTGGTCTGCCCTCCTCCCTGGTCTGCCATCAGCTGAGCTGGGTTTCTCCCTTTTAAGCTCTCACAGGTGTGATGGGGCGGAGCCCACATTATCCTGTTAACCTGTGTTGCCCAGCACAGGGTTTGCTGCATACCCCTTCACAGGCCCCTTGGGCTGGACACTGTAGATATATGCTATAGCAGGACAATCTCTGCTCCAAAGAGCTCACCATCTGAGTGTGGAAGATGCTCTCTGAATTGCCTGCAGGTGAGTGAGTGGAGTATTGGACTTGGCGTGCTGTCATGCTTGGGTCAGACACGACCTCAGTTGTAAATGTGTACTGAGCCAGGAAACCTGGGGTGAAGCCCTAGCCCCTTCGAAGTCAAAGCTCCCATTGACTCCAGGATTTCATCCAGGATTCCTACAGGAAAAGGTCCTGAACGCTCTGAGGTTCATTTTGGGAGAAGTTGTTTTAATGTGGCTGTGTATGCAGAGTCTGGCCATCTCTGGTTACAAAGAGAATGAGCAAAGGTGACAAGCCGGAGGCATTTGTTACCAATCATTCACACGCAGGGGGGCATTTGTGTGTGTGTGTGTGTGTGTGTGTGTGTGACATAGAGCAAGGGATAGGGAGGTATATCTGTGTGGGTGAAAACAACCAAAGTAATGAATGGAAAAAAAGTTTTAAACAAGTGAAAGCTGCCAAATCCAAGGGGATCAGGAAGGTGCAGAACAGAGATTAATAAAGAAATTGGCATACAGCAGAATCAAAGGGAAAGTCACAGTTTTAATGAGAAAATGGAAACTTTGCAACTCGAGAGGAATGTTGGATGTGTGTGACTGAATTACTCACTCCCAGCCCAGCCCAGCCCTGCAGGCTCTCTCAGCAGCTCTTGTCCGTTTTCCCTGGGGGTATTATGTTCCTTGGATGGCCCAGCTCAGGGAGCAGACTGGGGTGTATTGGCTCTTGGGTACCCTCTAAGTGGCCAATGACCTGGCATAGATCGGAGGCGCACTGGGATTGGAGCAGAGAAGGGCTGCTGTGTTAGGATGCTTCTCCGGGCATTACTTTGGGAAGCCCGTTGCCAGTTTTACAATCCCACAGAAACGTTATTAACAGGCATGAATCATACCGTGCCAGGTGACCGTGGAAGGCAGAGATTGGCTCTGTCGCCACCAGATAATTTTGGCCTTGGAGGAATTCCTGGCTCCTTTCAAGCTTCCGTATCACACTGCTTTGCTTCCAGTTTGCTCATTGAAATGTAGAACGGGAAGCGAGTGAATTATTCTACGATTGCTGAACTTTTGTTTTTTCCTTCGTATTGTGATTGGATTTCACGTACCTCCCCTGTGTGTGTAGAGGGTCAGGCTGTCATAGAGAGCTGGGATCTCTTGTTAGCCCTGCTGGAAAGTGGATCAATAGAGAGACATTCACCTTACTTATTCCCCTCCCCTCATAGGGTATCCCTACACTGCAAAAAAAGGTGTGTTCTTGACTCAGGTTAGCCAACGATCAATGGCTATCAGCCAGGATGGGCAGGGAGGGTGTCCCTAGCCTCTGTTTGCCAGAAGCTGGGAATGGGCGACAGGGGATGGATCACACGGTGATTACCTGTTCTGTTCATTCCCTCTGAAGCACCTGGCATTGGCCACTTCGGTCTGACCCAGTACGGCCGTTCTTATGTTCTAACTCAGGTTAAAATAGCACTGAAGACACAGCAACTTGGCTTTTATCCTCGGCTAATGCCTCTAAGGGAAGCCTGGGGTTGAACTCGAGCTACTAACCTGAGTTCAAAGCGGAGTTGCTGTGTCTTCACTGCTGTTTTAATGCATGTTATCTAACCCGAGCTAAGAACATTCCTTTTCTGGCAGTGTAGACGTGACACTCTCGACTCTTCCGTGCTCCTTTCTGCAGGCAGACGTGATGCAGACGTGCTTTTTTCTTCTCAGATTGAACTTCTGCCCTCAATGAAGTCCCTCCACAAGCACATAGACAGCACACAGCTGCCACTGGAGTTGGATGGAGCCTTCCCTTACTGCCATCGGGACTGGTTAAGCTTTCGCATGGTGAGTGAGACGTGAAACAGTCTTTAAATTTGCTGCTTCTACGGTTATGGCCAGATTTCCCATACACCAGAGAGGAGAAACTTATAATTAACTGGGTTAGTGCAAGATACAGCAGCAAATAAATATGAAACTTACCAAAGACGGGAGATGTGAAGTTCTGGTTCCCCGGATAGCCATGTCTCCGCTACACTGGGCGTGTATGCGTGGCCGTATTTGTCTTACCATGCTCGTGTTCGTGTTGATGGATGTGCCAAACGGCCAGATCCGCGTGGCTATGGGAATCCTAACCTTGACTGTCTTAACTTGGGTATATCTAAGAATGTAGTTGCCAGAGGGAGCAGTGGATGCATGAGAACCTGCAGGGCTAGACCCTGGGAGGACCTGGGCTATCGATGCCGCCGCATTACCACTAGAGGCTTAGGTTAGGCAGCTACAAGAGGACCCTGTGAAGCTAGGCGTCGCAGGGCCTGAGTGGCGGCCCCTCACAGCCCACTGATTGGCCAATACCGGTATAGAAGCCGTGATGGGGAGCTGTCTGGGCAACAACACAGACTGCTTGCCTGCTTCTGCTCCCGACCTTGCTTGCAATAAACCCTAAAATCCAGCTTCTGGCCCCGGTTTGTCCTTGCCTTTGCCATTCGACTGCTGTCTGTAGCCTGGTGCCTGATCCCGACTTCCTGGGATCCTGACCCTGCTACTTCTCTCACACTCGCAACTTAGCAGCTGACCAGGGCACGCGGACCGCCCACGGCCTGACCGTGACCGGAGGGAGCAGGATCATTGCAGCCCTTTTCAGGGAGGGAAGACAGACTCCTTCCTTCTTGTGCACTCCCAGGTCTCCAGGGCAGGGACTCTCTTGAAGTTTGTCTCATTCATCAGTGACTAGAATAATGTCGCCCCTTAACAAATAATAATTGGAATAATAAACAGTCCAAAGTGATCAGAGTTAGTTAGAATTCTGTTATTTTGGAGCCGGGTTTCCTGGAATATATAGTCCATTGAGGACTACGCTTCTGGCACATGTAAAGCTTTAGGACACAGGTGCTGGAGTTCTTGGAGGAAATGTCTGAATTGGCTGAGAACACCCCTGTCCTCCAGCACTGATGACTGACAGATTTTACCAAACTTGCCACCACATTCCACCCCAGGAGCCAAGCAAGGAGCTTCAATTCCTTTGTGCCATACGCTTCAGGGTATTCCTGTATCAATAAGAGGCACATTTGTAGCAGTACCGTTAGGTGTGATTCAACATGTTCAGGTATGGGGGGGTTCATTTCCTTTCATCTGTGACTCCCCGCAAGGATCATCTGCAGCATGCACGAACGGGCAGTGTTTCCATTTGTGTTTGATTTGCCGAACTTCGTTTGGGACAGCACCAATTTCATGGCTTCTGCTTCCTGGGATTCAGCCTTGTTCTGCCCTGACGTTATTGGGCAGGGCACAATGTAACAATGCCTAAATGCCGAGCTGTCTGTCAAGATGTCACAGATGATATTGCTGTGCCTCTGATGGCGAATTGAGGCGGTCTCTCTTATTTTCAACTTGCTTCAAATATAAGGCGATCAGAAACATCATCATTAAAGTTCTCTTCCCTACCCATATAGAATCATGAAATCATGGGACTGTAGGGCTGGAAGGGTCCTCGAGAAGTCATTTAGTTCTGCCCCCAGCACGGTGGCTGGGCCAATTAAACCTAGCAGGCGTTTGTCCCTGGCAGGCGTTTGTCCAACCTGTTCTTAAAACCGCCAGTGATGGAGATTCCACAGCCTCCCTGTTCCAGAGCTTAACTACCCTGAGAGTTAGAAAGTTTTTTCTAGTATCGAACCTAAATCTGCCTTGCTGCGGATTAAACCCATTGCGTCTTGTCCTACCTTCAGTAGACATGGAGAACAATTGATCACTATCCTCTTTGTAACAGCCCTTATTATATTTGAAGGCTGTTATCAGAGCTGCCCTTGGTCGTCTTTCCTCAAGACTAAACATGCCCAATTTTTTTTACCCTTTCCTCAGAGGTCAAGTTTTCTGAACCTTTTCTCATTGTTGTTACTCTTCTCTGGACTCTTGCCAATTCGTACACATCTTTCTTTAAGTGCGGTGCCCAGAATTGGACACAGTACTCCAGCTGAGGCCTCAGCAGTGCCAAGTAGCATCATACAATTATCTCCTAGGTCTTACATACAACACTCCTCTTCATAGATCCCAGAATGATATTCACTTTTTTTTTGCAACTGCATACAGAATTTGCGATCCCAAATAACCCCCAGAACCTTTACAATGGTGCTACCACCTAGCCACTTACTCCCCTCTTTGTAGTTGTGCTTTTGATTTTTTTCTTTCCTGGGTGCAGAACTGTGCACTTGTCTTTACTGATTTTCATACTGTGCTTTCAGACCAGTTCTCTAAATTGTCAAGGTTGTTTTGAATTCTAATGCTAAAGTTCCCTCCCAGCTTGGCCTCACGTGCAGGTTTGATAAGCATCCTCTCCACTCCATTATCCCAGGCATTAGTGAAAATATTGAATGGTTCTGGACCCAGGACTGACCCCTACAGGATCCCACTAGATACACCCTCCCAGTTTGACAGTGAGCCATTGAGAACTACTCTTTGAGTACAGTCTTTATCAGTTGTGTTCCCACATTGTAGTAATTTCTTGTAGAACAGATTTCCCTAGTTTCATTATGAAAATGTAATGTGGGACTGTGTCAAAAGCCTTACCAAAATATCAGGGGGTAGCCGTGTCAGTCTGTATCCACAAAAACAATGAGGAGTCCAGTGGCACCTTAAAGACTAACAGATTTATTTGGGCATAAACTTTCATGGGTAAAAAACCCACTTCTTCAGATGCATGGAGTGAAATTTACAGACCAAAACATTAAACACCTCAGCCTTCTTGATTCTTCCCTGCTATGGAGAGGACCTTCGCTTTCCTTTGTATTTCTCTTGCTCCTAATGTATTTAAATAACCTTTTCTTATTGCCTTTTATTTCCCTTTGTGCCTTGGCCTTTCTGATTTTGTCCCTACATGTTTGTGCTATTCTTTGTACTCCACCATAGCAACTTGTCCATGTTTCCACTTTTTGTAGGATTCCTTTCTGATTTTCAGGTCATTAAAGAACTTCTGGCGGAGCCCTATTGGCCTCTTCCTATCCTTCGCGTTGGGATACTTTGCTCTTGTGCCTTTAATATTGTCTCCCTGAGAAATTTCTAGCTCTCTTGAACTTCTTTATCGCTCAGATTTTCTTCCCACAGGACTGTTCCTACCAGATCTCTGAGTTTGTTAGTCTGTTTTTTTTTTAAGTCCATTGTCCTTATTCTGCTGCTCTCACTCCTTCCTTTCCTTAGAATGATGAAATCTATTATTTCATGATCACTTTCATTCAAATTGTCTTCTACCTTCAGATTCCCCACCAATTCCTCCCTGTTAGAAGCAAGTCTAAAATAGTTGTCTCCCTCATTATCTCCTCCACCTTCTGAAATAGAAAGTTGCTCCAAGAACGTATTGGGCATGAAACACAGTGAGGAGTAGCTAGGGAAATACCTGGAAATAAAACGAAAGAATCTGGGGAAGAATACTGGAGTCCAGGGCCACCTTGTTTCACATTTCTTACATTTTAAAGTCAATATCTTTCCCCAAGCTGTAGCTGAGGGGGGAGTTCCTGCAGGAATTTGACGGCACAGAGCTGCTAATGGATGCACTGAATGTGACCATGACCCAAGTGATAAATGTCTGTAGCTCTGCAACCACATGCCAAACACTATTTATTTAACATCTCTGATGAGCTTACCTGCTTCCTGCTCACTAATCCGTCTCCAGCGGGGCTGCTCACAACATTCCAAACCCGGGAGCAGCTTCAACCAGCTCCTCGTTTTGAAAAAAAATAAGAACCTGCTTGTGAAGGTGGAATTTTCCCCCAAATTTCACCGGTTATAGGCTGACGACAACAGTATTCAGACCTGGATCCATGACGCTTTTAAGGGGCGATATCTCATGAACCCCCATTGTCCCAGAGGAGAGCTGAGAAGGCAGGTTTTCTATGGTATAAATCATTTGAATCTAGTTCTGGAGGTTTGCCAGGTGTCCGGCCTTAAAATTGTACCACCCTGATGTGGTAAGCTAACTTAGGTCATGTATAGAAGTCTTAAATGTGTATTCTATTTTTTCTATCACTCCAGGGTCCATACATTATAACTGAGGCAATTTAGCTGTCCCAGAGGAAGGATATGAAAACTATTCAGTCTGAAAAAAATACAGATCTTAAAAGAATGTCACAAAATCCCTCTTCTCTAAACCAAGGCACAAACAAAATCCCTAACAGCTTGGGGTGGGAATAAATTAGGTTTGTATTGGACCTGCTATGGGATGACCTATTTAAACTCCTGGTTTGGTCACTTGTGGCTAATGCAGCCATCCCAGACTCAAGACATGAAAAGCTTAATACCTCACTTGTATGTGGTGGTGTTGTAGCCATGTTGGTCCCAGGACATTAGAGAGACAAGGTGGGTGAGGTAATATCTTCTATTGGATCAACTTCTGTTGGTGAGAGACAAGCTTTCGAGCTTACACAGAGCTCTCCAGATCTGACCTGAAGATATTACCTCACCCACCAGGTCCCATTCGAACACCCCCTCTTGACTACCCACTGGACTGCTGTGAGGGAACCCAAGCCTCTGGATCCCGGGTGTTTTAAACCTCTGGAGCCTAAATGGAGCCCAACCACTGCCCCAGTCTTTGGGGTCCATAGGCACAGCCTCGGGGTGCAGACCCTGAATCTGTCACCCCACACTGAGAACTTGATGCCCAATCCCTTGGCTCACTGCTGACTCTTCAGACACCCCCATAGTTTAACACACCGAAGAGGTGAGCCTTCTGGGTTACAGTTGAAATGTTGCAGGAGGCCTGAGGCATATAACGCACTGAGACTTCTCACCGGAGTCTAGCATCATTGCTCTCTTGCCTGACAGCTAAAGCAGAAGCAGTAGAGCTCATATACAGCACAGCCAACCCTAACTACAATGCCCCTCAATAGCTCGCCCTTCTCTGGGGAGTCCTGGGGGACCACTGGGGTTCAGGAAGGCAGGCAGGGTCCCCTGACTCATGAGGATTGTACCTGTTGGGTTGCTTCTTCCTCTCGGAATCCTTCAGCCCAGCTTTCCATGATCCTACAGTTTTCCTAAGAGCAACTTTGTCGTATTCACCAGAATTCGTAAGTTTCACAGACAGAGCCCTGAACCCATCATACACCATGTCGTCGGTCCACTGGAGATTTCCACCCACAGCTTTCTACCAATCCCTGTAGCTCCCTGCAAGCTGCTGTTTCTGTTCTGCCCCGAAGAAAACCGTGCAGACAGTAACCTCTGCCTTGTTCCCTTCCCCTTCAGAAACTGGAGCATTTGCTACAAGGATGTCAGGGCGCTTGTGCTTTCCTGCAGGGGGCCATTCAGAGGGTGGAGTCCTGTAGATTACCAGAAAGAGCTGAGGTAAGTGTTGTCTAGTGCCAGACACAGGCACAACGAGCAGGATGCTAGACAGGGGCTGCCAGGCTGAAATTTTAATGCAATAATGGCAGCTCACCCTAAATGCTGCATTTTAAATTTTCTTTACTACTCAAATTCTCAGTAAATTAGGCAAAGCAAAGTTCTTAACGTTAAACAACTGGTGTCCGAATGGCGAAGTGTTTGCATGGAGATTGGGAAGATGGGACTTCATATCTGGATTAGAGAAAAATGGATTAAAAAGAGCAATTAAATTTATCATCAAAGTAAAGTCACATTGACACAGGTCAGCTCTCTGCATCCTGGGCCTACTCCGAAGCCCCTCCCACTCTATCAGTGAGCTGGCTATTGTAATGTTTGTTCTGGGGCTCCGATTTCTAAAGAGAACAAGAAGTACAGAAAAGATGTGGGCGAGGCTAGATGCATATAGAGACAGAATCCAGTGTTGTGAAAAGGAAATGCAAAAAAGGGCGAAGATCTGCACGCTGCCATGGAAGAGGACCTGGAAGGAAGCGGGAAACCCAACAGTGGAGCATCATGAAGGCTTTTCCAGGGTTCATTTCTAGCTTTCTTTCCATTCCTCTCTGGATGCACTTTTGCTTAAAAGCTCATACTTATTGTTCATTTCCCTGTTACAATAAGCAGACCCAGTCTGGTGTCTGGCCATGAGTTGGTTGGTATAACTCCCATCTATGTAACCTTGTCATCGTTCTCCTGTCCCCGTGCCGGGGGAGATTTCCACTCAATCAGCTTTGTGATGAGATGCCAGTGTGGTTTGTAATGGGATTTCTAGCTGTTAAGGGAAGATACATTTGAGTAAAGTGAGTCTCTGATGACCATCTTCATGTCCAAAGAGAGTACTGATGTGTCTGAAATAAGTAGTGCCTTGGTGCTGTCAGTATTAGAAACCCCTCAGGGGAGGGCATTGTTCTGAGGGGTGTCATCTCATTGCTCTTTCTGAAGAGCCTGCGGCCAGGCCAGAGGAAAGGCGATAACTGATGAGATATTGATTTCAGTGGGAAAGAAAGCAATGCTGTACAGTCCATATCCTTTCCAGGCTGTGCTTTCAAGGACAGAGAGACGGGGCGGGGGGGGGGGGAGTGGGGGGAGTACGATAAAAGGAAGGCAAGGAGAACAGGACAAATTGTTCTCTCTGCAGTTACCGTTCAATAGCGTAGAAATTCAATTAACCATGCCAGTCAAATGGAAGCTACTTTGGAGTGAGGAAAGATCAGGCCTTGCTAGAAGGCAAATGTGAAACAAAGAGCCTTTAATTACAGCACCGCGCCTGTCACTTGTTCCCAAGATTTATTGTCATGGCGGCTGACATCTAAAACTACAAAATCCTGCCTAGGAGACAGCCTTTTCTAAGTCCTGTTTGTACAAGAGCTTGTGGGGTTTGACGCTGGTCAGATGGACACTCTGAAAACGTCTCCCTCTTTCTCCCGAGTGTAATTCTGCAGCTGTAGAAAGCCCTACATCAGTATGACTCTGCAATGATAGCTTTCTGTTACTACGCCCAAAATGTATTTTCAAGGTACGCATGAGTTATACCAATCGAGGTAACCTTGTCATTGTGCAAGCAGCTAAAATTTATTGCGAGGCATCCTGTCCTCCAGCAGAGAATGTGAAAGATGCTGTACCAGATCTTTCCTCCTCCTGCACGCGCATCCACCAACACCATGTGCCATCAGAGATGAACCTGTTGCCAGTACTTGGGGTGCAGTGAGGTCCATCACTTGGAGATGATGGGCTTTCATGGAATGGCTTTGGGTAGCAAAATAAGGATGAGCTGGAAGACTTCTCTTTCTAGAGCCAAATCAATCAAACGAACACGGTCAGCAACACACCACTGTCACATTGTTCCTGGCAGCCTGGAAGAGACAGGCTGTCTATTGAAAGGTCAATGGGGACTGAATTTTCCCCTCTAGCATTTAGAGAGGAGGCTTTTCGAGGGTCGGGTTGAGATGTACCATTGGGGCAGGGTGTGTTTTCTTTGTTCTGCTCATGCCTGTACATTGTAACAGCTAAATAACTGTATTTGCTTTGCTCTTCTAACTCCTCAGGAGGCCGGTGTTTTGTTGAGGAATTATAGGCAATTAATGAAGAACGTCCTTGATGACACGCGGCTGGTTAAACTGCAGCTGGAGGGTGGAGCTCTTCTGGCTAGGCTGAGGAAGGAGGAGTCCTGTGTTATTGTCACTGAGGACTACAGGTGAGTCCCTGGGAAGGCAGGGAAGAAGGAGAGGAAGCCAGACAAAGGCAGACAGAGACTGTTTGTGGGAAAAGATTAAAAAGCTATCCAAGCAAAAAGTCCCCATGCAATAGCAGCTTTCCCGCTTTGACGGGTGTTTGGGGAAAACAGCAGAAATGAAGAATGTGATGAATATGCTTGTTTCTGATTTTTTTCAAATACCAAGACTTGTCTTGTCTCTTTAAAATTCCTACTGACCTTCAGGGTAGATTCCTCTAGATAACATTGAGCTCCATTTTAAAACCAAACCCTTTCCTGTGCGAGGGTGGACTGCTCCTGCCCAGAGTTATGCTTGGATTTCATCTGCATACCACACATTTCTTACAAAATTGTCTTAAGTGGTGATGCCAGCAGTGTTTCTACGTTAAATTCAAACTAAACTAAGCTAAAACAGCTTCTTTCACAGAGAGAGATTTTCTGGCCTATACATAATGGTATATTTTGTGCTGTGCTGAGGTCTCCTTGGCTGTAGGTGCAGTTTGCACCCATAAAGGATGTTGCTTGCATGTGTGCATCATGAAATCAATTGTGGCACAAATGGCAGTAGTTGCAGTTCTCTCAGATTTGCACTTGCAAAAGAGAGGCTACCTCCTGGAAACTGTACTTGGCACAGTATGGCAATATACCTGGCATGGTATTCTTATTGTTCCCTAGTAGCTGAAAGTCTGGGCTGTGGCCCCGTGTATGGCAGTTGGGCCAAGCGATCCACTCTGTGCAGTCTCCCTCATGCAACCAGTGAAATCGTGGCATGCAGATTAGCTGCAGAGTAAGGATTGACATTGGTCGAGTTGCCTGTGATGTCACAGTGGTCTAGGACTCTTGGAATGGCACAGATTCATGCCCAACTGTAGCTGTTCACCGCACGGGTGTAATTCGTAAAGTCAAACTGGCTGACACCTTAAAATGGGACGGTAACAGACCGTGAGTCCCAGTGATGACACAACCGGGTGATATTGTGAAGGAAAAGCGCTCCAAACCATGCTGTTTTCATACTTTATATTGACTGTATAGACATTCTAGGCTTCAGAGTGACAGTCCTGGAAACGTATCATATAGATTCTCTGTATTACTGTCTTACCTAGGAGCCCAAGTCATGGACCGGGACTCTGTTGTGCTAGGTGCTGTACAAAGGGATGCCTCCTGCCCCCAAGAATTTACAATTAAAGTAAAAGACGAGAGACAACAGCTAGATACAGACAAGACAGATGGGGGAGGAAACAATGAGACGATACTAACCAAGTGTTTTGTAGGCATCATAACAAAGGAGAGTTTTAAAGACGTTAGTTATGTGGATGTTTATGGGAGCTCCTCCCAGGTGTGAAGGGGGCAGCAAAGGAGAAAGCAAGAAGGTACTTGTTTGAAAATCTAACAAGTGGACTGTGGTGGCTGGTATCATGGGGCGATTGGAGGCAGGAATCAAGTTACTTGGCATCATTGGCTTTTGTAAAGGGAAATTGTGCCTCACTGATCAGAATTCTTTGAGGGGGTCAACAAACATGTGGACAGGGGTGATTCAGTGGATACAGTATATTTGGACTTTCAGAAGGCCTTTGAGAAAGTCCCTCACCAAAGGCTCATAAGCAAAGTAAGCAGTCCTGGGATAAGAGGGAAGGTCCTCTCATGGATCAGTAACTGGTTAAAAGGGTAGGAATAAATGACCAGTTTTCACAGTGGAGAGAGGTAAATAGTGGTGTCCCCCAAGGGTCTGTACAGGGACCAGTGCTGGTCAACATACTCTGGAAAAAAGGGGAGTAAACAGTGGGGTGGCAAAATTTGCAGACAATACAAAATTACTCAAGACCAGCTAAGTTCAAAGTAGGGCTGTCAAATGATTAAAAAAATTAATCGCGATTAATCGCACTGTTAAACAATAATAGAATACTATTTATGTAAATATTTTTGGATGTTTTCCACATTTTCAAATATATTGATATCCATTATAACACAGAATACAAAGTGTACAGTGCTCACTTTATATTTAATTTTTATTATAAATATTTGCACTGTAAAAATAAAAGAAATAGTATTTTTCAATTCACTTAATACAAGTCCTGTAGTGTAATCTCTTTATCATGAAAGTTGAATTTACAAATGTAGAATTACATACAAAAAAACTGCATTCAAAAATAAAACAATGTAAAACTTTAGAGCTTACAACTCCACTCAGTCCTACTTCTTGTTCAGCCAATTGCTCAGACAAACAAGTTTATTTACATTTGCGGGAGCTAATGCTGCCTGCTTCTTGTTTACAAAGTCACCTGAAAGTGAGAACAGACATTCTCATGGCACTGTTGTAGCCGGCATTGCAAAATATTTACATGCCAGATGCACTAAAGATTCATATGTCCCTTCATGCTTCAACCACCATTCCAGAGGACGTGCGTCCATGCTGATGATGGGTTCTGCTCGATAACGATCCAAAGCAGTGCAGACCAACGCACGTTCATTTTCATCATCTGAGTCAGCCACCAGCAGAAGGTTGATTTTCTTTTTTGGTGGTTTGGGTTTTCTAGTTTCCGCATCAGAGTGTTGCTCTTTTAAGACTTCTGAAAGCATGCTCCACACCCCATCCCGATCAGATTTTGGAAGTCACTTCAGATTTTTAAATCTTGGGGCGAGTGCTGTAGCTATCTTTAGAAATCTCACATTCGTACCTTCTTTGCGTTTTGTCAAATCTGCAGTGAAAGTATTCTTAAAATGAACAACATGCTGGGTCATCATCCGAGACTCCCATAACATGAAATATATGGCAGAATGCGGGTAAAACACAGAGCAGGAGACATACAATTGTCCCCCAATGACTTCAGTCACAAATTTAATAAACGCAATATTTTTGTAACAAGCATCATCAGCATGTCCTCTGGAATGGTGGCCAAAGCATGAAGGGGCATATGAATGTTTAGCATATCTGGAACATAAATACCTTGCAATGTCAGCTACAAAAGTGCCATCCGAACGCCTGTTCTCACTTTCAGGTGACATTGTAAATAAGAAGCGGGCAGCATATCTCCCATAAATGTAAACAAACTTGTTTGTCTGAGCAATTGGCTGAACAAGAAGTAGGACTGAGTGGACTTGTAGGCTCTGAAGTTTTACAATGTTTTGTTTTTGAGTGCAGTTATGTAACCAGAAAAATCTACAGTTGTAAGTTGAGTTTTCACGATAAAGAGATTGCACTACAGTACTTGTATGAAGTGAATTGAAAAATACTGTTTCTTTTGTTTATCATTTTTACAGTGCAAATATTTGTAATAAAAATAATATAGTGAGTACTGTACACTTTCTACTCTCTGTTGTATTTGAAAATGTAGAAAAACATCCAAAATATTTTATAAATTTCAATTGGTATGCTATTGTTTAACAGTGCGATTAAAACTGCGATTAATCGCGATAAATTTTTTTTAATTATGATTAATTTTTTTGAGTTAATTGCGTGAGTTAACTGTGATTAATTGACAGCCCTCGTTCAAAGCTGACAGCGAAGAGTTACAAGGGATCTCACTTGACTGGATGATAAAATGGAAGATGAAATTCAATGTTTTGCAAATGAGCTGCATGGAGAGAGAGATAAAGAGCTCATGGATGGCTGAGATTTTTTGTGGAGATGGAGTAGCAAGAGAAGGGGAGCTGCAGGGGCAAGGAGGGAGAAGGGTGTGAAGTTAGGAATGGTGGCATGAGAGGGACAGAGGTGGGGATGGGGACAGGAGGGAGAGAAGGTGGGTTTGGAGAGAGGGCCAGGGTTGGTCCTTCAGAAGTAAGGAGAAGAAGGGCGTGGGACCTAGATTTGTGCTTGTGGGAAGAGGGGGAGATTGGGGTGGAGAGGGGAAGAGGAGCAGGTAGAGTGATGGGAGCTGTAGAGAGGAGCAAGGAAAGGGAAATGGAGCCAATGGGAAATTTAGGGAAAAGAATATCCCATTTATAATTTTTAATGGGATTAGTAAAATGCTATCTGGCATGTACTGGAACACGTCAGACTTTAGCAAAGAAAATAAATGCTCAAACTAGTAGGGGGAAAAACGCAAAGTGGCCTCTCTCTAAAAGCAGCATTGGATATGGATAGTTTAGCCATTTAGGAGTTCACAGAGGGTGGGGAAAATATATTTCTCCCACAAAAAATCCTAACTACACTCACGTAGACAAAGCTATAGGGAAATGACTGACTCTGAAACGTAATGTGGGCAGAGCCCTTTTGGAGAACCAGCCCCTTTGTTTGCTTTGGAAAACAAACTGCTTTGACCAGACAAAGGTCTGTGTGCTTGTATAGTGCGTGCAGAGCATGTGTAGTAGGTGTTTGTTCTGCCTGGTCAGTAAGGGTTGATCCAGTGCCTACTGAAGTCAGTGGGGCCAGATCCTTATGACAATGCCCAGCCTGCGAAACTTGGCTAAGCATTGACATCTGTGGATGAGGGAAGACTTCCTGCTCCTCCAAACCGTAGATCAGGGGTCTCAAACTCAATTTACCTTAAGGCCGGTGCTGGTTCTCAAATCCTCCCAGTGGGCCAATAACGTCACTGAAGATGGTGCTCAGAAAAGAAAATGTTTATATTGTATTTTTTATTTCGAATTTCTTAGAACTAATAAAACTGTCATACAATTTTATTCAATTCTTCGCCTGCCAGAGAGTTTTTAGTGTTTGCCAGACACCTGGCAACACTTCAGTTCTGTCAGTTTGTTGGTTTTGGCCTCAGTGACTGAGCAGTTGAACCCTTCAGGATTGCAGCAAGGTGTGCGTCAGAGAATTGTGTTCGGTATTTTGACTTGTTTATATTCATCGTGGAAAAAAGTGACACTGCCTCCGTGGCTGACTCTGCCCAGCGACTCGTGGCTAGGGACTATCTCTGTCCCTCTCCCCCAGCCAATGGGAGCTGCGGGGGACATGCCTGCAGCAGACATTGCTGGCAGCGTGGCCGCCTGCGTCTCTCCTCCGCAGGCCACAGTGGGGAGGTTCTCGGGCTGCAGATGGCCCGCGGGCCAGGACTTTGAGACCCCTGCCGTAGAGCGATTGCTGAAGCTACAATCCACAGAGTGTGTTGGGTGAAGTAGCTGCACACAAGCCTTACGTGTTCCGTTGCAGGGCAGAGGAGCAGAGAATTCAGGCAGCTCCATTCCCATCCTGTCCCTGTGGACTGTTTGAACCCCACCCCTTTAAACGGGGGAACCTCACTTGTTTCCCTGCTAGGGGACCCACCACACAGGCAGGGGAAGTTTTAGCCCCTTGCAGACATCCTGCTTATTCATGCCCAGCTTGGTGAGTGCATGTTCTCAAAACTGGTTTGCTGATTGTAGACACTCCTGGGCTTAACACTACAGGACTAATTTTACTCAAACTGGGCTTGTCTTGCCGACCCCATTGAGACATACACTCCAACTGGGTTTGAAGAAAGCTGGTTGTTCTTTGAGTAGTGTCCCTATGGATGCTCCACTTCAGATGTGCATGTGCCTCTCAAGCCCTTGGTCGGAGATTTTTCCACTAGCAGTGCCTGTTCGGCCTGAGCATGTGCCCTGTGCCGCCTTCTGCAGGACACCAGGGCTATATCGGGATGTGCGGGCGAGCCACCCTCAATTCCTTCTCTGCTACCTCAGCCCGAGACAGAGCTCTAGCGTGCCTGCCTTGAGCGTGCCTTGGCTATTTCGTCAACGTATAGTTTGTTTTGTTAGCATAGTTAGTTGTTAGTAGTAGTTATAGTTACTTAGTAAGTGTTAGCAGTGAGAGGACAGTTCTTTCTTTTTTTCTCTCTTCTCTTTTTCCTTGAGGAGTCTTGTCTTCCTGGCAGGGCATGCCTGGCTCGCCAGGCTTCAGACGCTGCCTCTCCTGCCAAGAGGCTATACCTGTGAGTGACGACCACTCTAAGCGTGTCCATTGTTTGGGGGAGTCCCACGTCTCCCGGAAGTGCAGTTTCTGCCTGGCCCTCAAGTCGAGGGCAAGGAAGAGCAGGAAAGTTAAGCTCAGCCTGTTAGTGATGGAGCGCTCCCTTCGACCAGCCTCTGAGTCAGCTCAGGGGATCGCACCATACATCTGTCTCTGGACAGATCCAGTGCCCCTTCCACTTTGGCTCAGGCTTCCCCTAAGAAGAGGAGGTCATTAGCAGCTTCTGAGAGGGCTCCGAAAAAGAGGAGCACAGACTATCATCTGAAGTAACCTGCTCCTAAAAAGGTGCAATAGTCATCTCATCGGCCCACAGAGTTGGGGAGATCGGCGACGTGATGGCAGATCCCCTACACCCTTTACTGTATTTTTCAAGGATAAGGTTTCTTTACACCCACATCCTACATTCTTAGCTAAGGTTCTTTCGGAGTTCTACCTTAACCAATCTATTCATCTACCAGTGTTTTTCCTGAAGCCACACAACTCTTTGTAGGAGTCCTGTTTGCATACCCTATGCGTTAGAAGGGCTCTGGCCTTCTACTTGGATAGGACCAAGCAATTTTGAAGATCACCCAGGTTGTTCATCTCCTTCGCAGATAGATTCCAGGGATCCATGATTTCTGCTCAGACTATGGATAGTGTATTGATAGGATACCCGCCCTTCCTTCCCCCTGCTTTGGGCTGTTCTCTGTGGGGACATTTGGGTAAAAAAGAAACCGAGGGCAGTTCACCCTGGCATCCCTGTGTAGCTTTAGTGTCTGGCAGTAGGAGGCAAAGGGCGCATGTGCAGGCTGAATGGGCACTGCTAGAAGAAAAACCACATGTGCACCTGAAGTGGAGCTAGGGTGACCAGATATCCCAAATTTATAGGGACAATCCTGATTTTTGGGTCTCTTCCTTATATAGGCTCCTTTTACCCCCCCCCCCACCCCAGTCCTGATTTTTCACATTTGCTGTCTGGTCACCCTACGTGGAGCACCCATAGTGGGACACAGTTCAAAAGACTGCAGTCCTTGCATAAGGTCAGTAACCTCTACTTCTGCCTATTTGACCTTTAGAACTAGTAGTGAAGTAGCTGCAGATTTATACCGGGGCAAAATAGCAGAATTTGGCTCTGTGACTTGTAGATACACACGGGGCGTCTTGTGCACAACCTTAGCTTTTGCATTTCCTAACTTTCGGGTGTGGATTGTACAATTTTATCAGTCATTAGACAATTTTTGTATTTAAAAGGACTTGAAATCTAAGAGTTAAACACAGTTTTGCATTTTACTCTCGGGTCCCCCTGCCAATGTTTTGTCACTTGAGTCACACTTTCCTGTTAGTTAAAATGCTGTTCCGTCTCCCGCTGCTGTGTGGAAGCCTGACAGAAACAGGGGAATGTGACTCGCTACAATTGGCTGGAGCTGGGAGGTAGTGAGACCGACTGTACGCAAGGCGTAGTCAAAGACACAACGTAATCAAACCGAAACAATGGAGGAAATGATCGATTTCTCTAATCTGGCTTGGCGAGAGTCAGTACTTGGGTTCATAGTGGCTAAACCATGTCAGACTGCAGTGTGGCTTGTCAGGTGCCCGTGTCACTTTGATAACGTTCATTGATAAGGCATAGAAAGGACTGATACAGTTTACAATCGTTCCTATTTGGATGCCGTGTGTGAAAGGCCAGCTCCGTCTTTGTCCAGTGCCTGTACTAAACCACACTAAGCAAAACTCTTCCGAAGGATAACCCCAGTACACTTGCTGGCTCGGAAGGCCTGATTTCCCTTGCTAGCTCGTGGCTTAATGTGACAGAAAATTCAAGTCATAACGTGGGAATACAGAGCAAAACAAACCCAGTGGAAAACATTTAATTAATGCCTTCTTTCAGGTTTGTGACCTATGCACTAAACTATGCAGGAGCCCACATTGGTGGCCTGGAAAGGAAGCAGGCTTGTACTCCCTGGAGTGGGGTATTCTCTGACAAACACCTTTTGGAAATACATTGCAAAAAACCGCACTTCAGTCATTCTTTAGTAATGAGCCATCCCCACCCTGCCCCATGCCCCAGCTGTTAGTTTTGGCTCCCTGCCCTCCTCCCCACCCTCTCTAGCATGCGCGTTTACCGTTCTGTGCTTTCCATGGCACGTAGAGCAATCTCCCTGGATGTGACAGCCGGGGACCTGACCTGGAGCATTCGGAGTTCCTAAATCTGAAGGGTAAGTGGCTTGTCTCAGACATTGACAACCACACCATCAGTGTAAGAGATGTTGTTAATTGAGAAGAGCCCGGTGTGGCATGTAAGTCTGTGTTTCAGACAAAATCTTGAAGTTTCACTTAGGCCTATAGACGACTGCAGTGTAGCTGTCTGTTGGTCCCCAGGCTGGATGTTCTTGTTCTCTAATCCACCCTTAACATAGTGCAGATCTCGAGCCAAACCTATCTGCGCTCTCTTCGCTTTTCGGTGTACACGGAACCCCTACACCTGCTCTTCCTCCTGCCCCAAGAATGGCCAGGTGTAGAAGACGGGCTTGGCCAATCAGGCACGGATCAAGTCAAGGAAATGAAAAGATTCCTGTCCCAGTCCAGCCTATGGGGGAATCTTATCTAATAATGGTCTTGGAGCCCCAAAAAGTGTCCTGTTGAGTGCTGAGGCTGGCAGCATCTACTTGGGATCTTCCATAGCCCTCCGTGACATGGTAGCCAGCATGTAATTTCTGCTGAATAGAGTCCTTGGGGGGCAGTGTTTTCAGCTGCAAGTACCGTACCTCTGTGTTTGTACCCAGGATTTCAGCTTGCTATACTTGGCATACTAAACTCAGACACATTAGCATGGACAGTGGAAGCCTCCAGATTCTACTGTACAGATCCTTTGGTGTAGTAGCTTTGGCCTGGCTGGTGTTGAAATGCAAATCTAGGAATCGCAGCTAGTCCTGCTGTTGCTATTAGCCAAAGAGCAGACAAATAATGTAGAGAACTAATAGCAGCATAAAAATGATGGACTCTGCCTGCAATAGCCAGACCCCGCTGCTGCCTGTGAAATTCCTCAGTGCCATTTCAAACAGCAAGTGAACTCCTCTGGCAGGTAAATTCTGTGTATTTAAGAGGCGTTTTATTTTGCATACCAGCTCAGAGCAAACTCATTGCGACATTAGTTTTGGTAAATATTCTAGTTCACTGCTTAGGGTGTGGGGGATTTAGACACCGATTCTGTAGACTCGCATCTTAAGCACTGAAAAGCCAGGTGAGGTGAGGCAGCATCAGCGTAAGTTCTTATGAAAGAGTGCGATCTGGGGGCTAGGGGGTGAGTGGAGGTGAGTCCCTAAAACCTAGTCGCCATCTTCGCATTTCTCACCATTGCACTTCCATTAGTGCCGCTACAGCAGAGTAGAAAAACTGGGAGCTCCTACACAGACGAGGTGCCCAGTGGCTGCTGATCTTTTAATCACCATGTCATCGACATGTGCTCTGAGTCCATTTAGTCTAGCACCAGAGAGCCCCAACGTTTTAGTACTGCGGCTTCCTGACAGATATTCTAAAACTTGGTGGCACAGCCAAATACCTTTTTTTTTTTTTTAAACCAACCGAGTACATTAGATTGAAGAGGGTTACCAGAGTTTGGATGGTTCTGAGACTGTATTCGACCACATACGGTTTAATTATATAATCTGATCTAATTTGGGATTTCAAAGCTATCATTTGAAAATATCAAATTTTTGGGCATGTTCAGATTCAGCCTAAAATGTCAGTGAGAAGAATGGGCCTGTTAAATAGAAGTTCTTCAGCTATTGTACCTGCTTGGACAACTGTCCCATAACACAGAAGCTGAACCATGTTGGCCAGTCGGTGGCTTCATCATGCTGCAATGCAAAATATTGACTCTTCTTAACTAGTTCTGTCAGTGGGTCCTGCATGTTTTCTGCAATGTCATCAGTGTATTGACAGATGACATTTTTTGACCTAGGAATGGTTTTCAGTGCCAGGGCTGTTCCCCAATCATAATGCTATATACCGGTATGTCTATTGCTGCTGGAAGTAGAAGGGTTTTCTATGGTGTATGCTGGGTTGCATTTTGCAATGTGCATGGCCACAACAAAAGATGCTTCTAAGACTTTTTGAGGAACGGTTTTCTTCATTAGCAACCTTCTCTCTGAATTTTCTATACACTGAGTTGGCTACAAACTCCACTGAGCACTATATTTTTGTCCTTGGGCAAGCTTACACTCTTTAGTCTTCTAACTAACTTGCCGCTGTGTTGCTACAACTGTGTCTATGCACTGAGAAGAAAATATCAGTATTTATAGTACAGCACACTAAAACCGCAAAGGTGACCAGACTAAACCGAGACTCTTGTAACACTTTAATTATACAACTAAATAAAGAAAAATGACCGGAGGTGCTAATTTATCAGTGCAATATATATTGTATATACATTATCTTAGAATTACATCAAATGCGTGACAGATAATATATATGTACCCACAACGTAGTAAGGTTCATCTTTATTGAACACGACTTGTTGTTATGTTGTATGCAGTGTTGGTAGCCATGTTGGTCCCAGGACATTAGAGAGACAAGGTGGGTGAGGTAATACATTTTATTAGACCAACTTCAGATCAGACCTAAAGAAGAGCTTTGCGTACCTCAACAGCTTGTCTCTCTCACCTACAGAAGATGGTCCAAGGAAGATATTACCTCACCCACCTTGTCTCTCTTGTTATGTTGGACATTTCTCTTGAATACCTCAGGTTTCATCTGTACCTGTAGAGTTTCAAAATATATTGTCGTACTCCTAAAAAGGGGAACTCCTGCTGTTTTTGTTTTTTCCTCCAGCCCCTAGCATCTATTAATTGGGATCTTGTTAAGATTGTAAATAGGCATCTCTTGTGAACCTTAATTTGTATATGACCAGCCAGAGTGAGATTAGCTACTCCCCCCCGACCCGTAGGAACGATAACCCTAACTCCAAGTGCCCTACCCATAGACTCATAGACTTTAAGGTCAGAAGGGACCATTATGATCATCTAGTCTGACCTCCCGCATGATGCAGGCCACAAAGCCGTCCCTACCCTTTCCCTTGACTCTGCTGTTGAAGTCCCCAAATCCTGTGGTTTAGATAGAAACCCTAATTCTAACTTCCAGTCCCCTATGCCTAGGAACCCTGACCCTAGGGCAGGAAGTCCTACCAATAGGAACCCTAACTCCATGTTCCCTACCCATAGGAACTCTAACCCTAGGGTGGGGAGCCCTACCCATAGGAACCCTAACCCTAACTCCAGGGGCCCTGCCCATAGGAAACCTAACTCCAAATGCCTTACTCATAGGAAGCATAGCACTAGGGCGGGGAGCCCTACCCATAGGAACCCTAACCCTAACTACATGTGCCTTACCCAGCAGTGAGGCAGTGGTACCTTTACCTGTAATGCTGGTGAGACCCTTACTGGAGACTGGGTCCAGTTCTGGTGTCCACCCTTCAAAAAAATGTTGAAAAATTGGAGGGAGTTCAGGGAAAAGCTACACGAATTTGAGATCTGGAAAATCTGCCTGAGAGTGTGTCGCTGAAGGAGCTGAGTGTGTATAGTTTATCAAAGAGAAGGTTAAGAGGTGATCTGATCAAAGTCCATCAGCTCCTATGTGGGGAGAAGATTTCTGATAGCAGAGGCCTCTTTTTAATCTAGCAGACAAAGGCAGAATGGGAGCCAGTGGCTGGAAGCTGAAGTTAGACAAATTCAGACTTCAAATGAGACTCTCTTTTTTCAGGGAGGTGTAATTAACCATTGGGACATGATGTATTCATCACTTGAATCAAAATTGAATGTCTTTCTAAACGATATACCTTAGAGACTCCTTACTCAGCCATGTTTCATGGGGTGCACTACGCAGGAGGTCAAAGGAGTGGTCCCTTGTCCTGAAAACCTAGGAAATAGGTGTATAAATGGCACTAGTGCCAAGGAGAGAGAGGAGTTATTTAAGAGGGTCAAAGGGATTATACCTCTTGTGTGCCATGTGCAGCACTCGCTTCCCAAAACTTCCAGGTGCAGTTTCAGCGTGTTGGTTTTATTTTATAAAGCCATTATGTGGTTTGGAGCTTCACTAATTTGGGACCCTCCTCTCCTCTTTGCCTATGCAGCAGTATGGTGGCTGAGATCAGCTGAATTGTGTTGTTGACTGTCCCTAAATGGTTGCCTTTGAAGACTGAGGCCCGAGAGAGCTCAGACCCCTCTGAGTTTGCCAGAATCCACACTTCTTGGCATTCAGGGTTCTAGCTTCTTGTAAGCGAAGACTCTGAGTAAGGCCATGTCTATACGTACAGCACTGCAGTAGCACCGCTGTACCAATTCTCCCAATCAGTGCTCGTTTCGCCGAAGCAGCGCTCCACTGTCTGCAGCTGCTCCGTGAACATCACCAGCCACCTGGATTTGTTTTTTTGCTATGACTTTAGCAATCTATCCTCAAAGAAATCATCCTCCCCCTCTTTGTTGTGGTTCTTCCCGTGGCTCTGAAACGTTCACGATAACGGTGCAGAACTGTGAAGACGTCATGCTTCTGTGGGATGGTGGACAGCAAAAAGTGCTGCGCCGGTTTGTGGGATTTAAAAAAGAATGTGTGAAAATGCTGAGATAGGGATGGAGAAAATTGCATGATGGGAACTTGACCCCTGTGCAGCTCATGTGTGCCCCACAATGCATTGCAAAAATTTCCCAGAAGGCATTGCAGTGGAGGATGACGTGTGGCCCACTGGGACACCTACCCATAGTGCACTGCACTTTGCATCAGCACAAACACTGCTGGTGAGTATCTGTAGCACCAACGCAAGCAGCCAGATATGCCTGCGCACAAGCGATATACTAACCGTGACAGTTTTATACCTTTAACTTGCGTCAACCAAAGTTCGTTGTATGTACATGGCCTCAGGCATTCTGCAAATCTGGTTAAGGACCTCAGGGTTTGACCATTATTATTACAGACTGGTCCCTTCTGGCTTTAGAATCCATGAAGGGAGGTCATGTTATATTTGGTCAATTTCTCTTGAAAGAATGTGTTCTGATCTCTCCCTGGTGAGCAGGTCACTGCTCCATGTTTTCATCCATTTGTGTGAGGTGTAGGGCAAAGACGCACACAGCGACATTTCTACCCAGACACATGCCTTTGCTCCAGGCTGTCGTTTTCGGACAGTCCAACCTGTTCTCTGTGTTTACGTGGTGGTTTGAGCCTGGTGACAAGCACTCACATCACAGTTAAACAAGCCCTGTTGCTCTGTACATAAAGGAGTGCACAGCCATTCGCATGTTGAGCACATTCCAAAGGTGTGTTATGGAGGCTGCAGTTCCTGAGTTTCTCAAAGACCAACAGAGGAGGTCAAGGCCTTTTTAGGTAAGTTTTGGTTGCTCCTTGAGGTGTCCCCTTGGGTCCCCAGTTCTGTAGTGAAGGTAGGCAGTGCGTCACGGTCCTGAAAGGTGGCTTTCTGCCATGGGACAACATTCCAGTAGATGGAAAATAGCATACATGGTGGGATTTACAGTGACAGGAGGGTGACCAGATGTCCCGATATTTCGGTGTTGTGACGAACTGGGACTGTTCTTACTGTAGTCTTTGAATGCTGACAGGGGAGTGTGGCTAGGATAGTCTGCATTGGGGGATGGGAGACTGGCCGAGGGAGAATATCTGAGCATGTAACATGAGTACCCAGGAAGGGGTTAGGGGCCAGGTGACACCTTTGCCTGGGGAAACTGAACAAAGGTTGGGGAGAGAGTTCAGAGCTGGCTGGTGACATAGCTGGGAGGCAGACAGGGCTCTGACCTCCCAAGGGGGCTAGGGTGCCCTGGGACCCCAAGATGGACCTAACTGAGGGGGGCCCTGTTGTCTGTGCCTGCAAGACCTGTCTTGGACTGTATTCCTGTCATCTAAATAAACCTTCTGCTTTACTGGCTGGCTGAGAGTCATGGTGAATTGCAGGAAGCCGGGGGTGCAGGGCCTTGTGTCCCCCCACACTCCGTGACAGGTGTCTGTCCCGGTATCCGCCGGCAGCACTGTGCTTTTTGTTTTTGCTCAGCCGGCGGGCCCCTCCCCCCCCACATGTGTCCCGATATTTTCTTCCCCTCAGGTGGTCACCCTAAGTGACAGAAAGGGCAAGGTGCTGAATCCCAGCTTGTAGCCAACCGAAGCGGCTGCTGTTTCCTTACTATGTACTTGCTCATGCAAAAGTCTAATTGATTCAATGACCGTTTTAAATGAGGAAGAATTCAAGGTTCTGGCTCATTTTTGTTCAGTATTTGCATTGTGCCAGGTGTGCGTTGGGTACCTAGTTACATGCTGCACATAGGGACTTTATAAAAATATTATGGAAAAAATAACCCCGTGTTGTCCATGCTGGACCCCAGTTCTGCTGCCTCGTTGCTTCTGGGTCAGCCTGCTTCTTCCCACAGGCCTGGCTGGTCCTATGGATGAGTTGGGAGCGGTCAGCTATTCTGACGTTGGTACAGATGTCATGGTACAGCCACGGTCACGATATATCGTGTGAAGTAATGGATTGTGTAGAAGAGGGTACGTGGAGCGTGTGCAAAGTTGGGGAACGTGATTTATAAATGAGGATTGTCCCCCTAGATCTGTGTGTTGTGCTGAGTCTTTTAAAGGAGGAGTAATTCTTACTCGGAGAACACAAGCTGGCTGGATAACACAATGCTCAATGCAAATCAAATAACAGTTAATATGAATGTAGAACTAGATCCCGGTCTTCTCATGCTAGGCAATGCTTGTAAAGCCACTTACAAACATGAAGTACAATTATCCCTATAAGTAGATTGTCTTATCCAGTTTTATTCCAATGTAGCTTCTTTTGTTGATCTCATTGAGATTTCAAAGTCAATCTGAGTCTGACCCGTGAGTATTATAGTAGCATCCCCGCAAACACTGTTTCCTTCTGCTGCCTTGTGCTGTTAAACTGTGAGGTACCAATCACTGGATGAACCACACAACGCCTTGAGATTAATGGCAGCGAACTCACCCTCATTTATCATAGCTAAGGGTCAGTTAATCGTAAGCCCCCACCTAAGACAAAAGGGGTTTTGGACTGAGTGACTGGCTACAGTTTGTGAGTCATGAGTGGCAGTTTTATTTTGGGGGGAATGTAATCAATATTTGAGGGGGGAAAGTTAGACATGTAGGGGAGGGGCATTAGGGGCGGAGGAGTGTGTGAAGAGGGGTTTTGAGCTGTAGGGAGTGGAGGGAGTTATGGGAAGTGAGATAAATGGGGATGGATGGTAGGGGAGCTGAGAGAGTGGGGATTCAGGCAAGAGAGGCATGAGACCCCCCAGCTCTTCCAATGCACCCCTAGCTCTGCCAGCGCACCCCAATATTGTACACTAACCGCCTGCACTCTCCAGATTTTCCAGTGAACCTCAACCCCCCTGGATCTCTCAAAGTATTAGGGTAAAAAAATATAGACGTGTGAATGCTTCCTGGGAGAGAAGGGGCGATTGGGGGTGCAGGAGTGGGGGTCTAGGGGTTTGGGGCTGCAGCAAGAGGAGTGGGGTTATGGGGAGGGGATAAATGGGGATTGGTGATAGGGGAGGGGGAGTGGTTGGGGGCTAAGGTGAGGGAGGCTTGGGAGTTAGGGGGTGGAGAGGTGGGACAGTGGACGGGAGGTGTGGGGGTGAATTTCAGGAGGCCTGGGGAGAATAGGGACAAGGGCACCTGTCAGCTCCACATGCTGCATGTGCCCAGATCTGGGGCGCTCTTGCCCCTCTAGGGGGGTCTGAGCCCCTTCCCTGCCCCCGTCATATGGTCTGGTTTATGGAGTCCCTGCCCATCTGGGAGTGCCAGAGTCCCTTTTGCTGGTGTGTGTGTGTGTGTGTGTGGGGGGGGGGGGGGGATCTGGGGGCTCATGCCCATCTACAGGAGTTGGACCTATGGTTACCAACACTGTATTTCAAAAATAAGGGACTGTTTTCTTAGCATCCCCACTCCCCTCTCTTCCTGATATTTTATTTTATTATCATAATCATTAATGAGCACGACTCACCCACATTCACTGGGGTAGTTCCTGCTGCTCCCGATCTTGTACAGCCATGAAGAAATAAGGAATGTTCCTTCTAATAGGAGACTGTTGGCATCCCTAGGACCCCTCCTCACTTCATGTGAGCCAGGTTCTGGGGGGCTTGTCCTTTTGGGCAAGTCTCAGGCCCCTTCTCTGTCCCCATGTGAGTGAGGATCTGGGAAGGCCTGCCCCTTTGAGTGGGGAGCTGAGAACCGGTATGCTTCACACCTATCCCGCATGCAGGATATGATGCAGGCTCTAAGGCAGTCAGGAGGGGCATGGGAACACCTACTGGGTTGGTTCACATGGCTCAGAGCTCTTGTTTCAGGTTGTATCATTTCCAGGGCTGTTCTCATTCAATGAGACTATCGCATTGACATGAATGGGCCACTTCACCCCCCTCAGAGTCTCCTATGTTGCGGGAGGATGTGGAGAGAAGCCCTTTCTCTCCAGCCTTCCCATTTAAAGGTGTTTGTGACAGTTCTTGAGTCACCTTGTTACCCTCTGCCTCTTGTGAGAGAAAGTCCTGCCGGGGCTAGCTGAGTGTTAGCCACTCACACTGTGCCAACCCTGCCTTTGCCCTGCAGGCTAACAGGAGGTGCACCCCGGTTCCCATGTCCCCTTGAATCATTCCTCTCTGACATCCAGCCCCTGGCACTGGCTACTCACAGAGATCCCAGAGCCTCTCCCTGCTCAGGAGCCCGTGCCACGGCTTATCAGCTTTACCTTAAATCACCACTCCTGTAAACCACACAGCACTGCCGAGCACTTGCACTAAAACAAAAGAAGGTTTATTTAAGGAAGAATAGAGATTCCACTAGAAACAGGAGCAAGTGCTGGAAACAAATGGCTACATACAAAACCAAACCATCAAACTCGAACTCGGGGCAACACTTGTTAATAGTTACCTTTCCTATAATAGGTCCTATAACTTTTCTAGCTAATATAAAAGGTTCTCCCCCTCCCCTCTGTCAGTCTGTCGCAGAGCTGGCTGGCTTCCCAGGAATCAGGACCCAATCTTTCATGAAACACCCCTGCTCCACCAGACGCCTCTTCCCCACCCTGTGAGATACCGAGTCCGGCCTTTGTCTCTATTCAGAGACCTGCAGTCCCTTGTTTTACCTCCCAGTGGTTTCAGTTGCCTTTCATGGTTTTCCGTTGATAGTTCTGTGATGGGGCAAGGGTAGACAGCTGAGCCTTGCGTTGAGTTACTGGCTAACCAGGGAGGAGTGGCAACTCCCGCCCACTTGAATGGCCATCACTGACACACACATTTCCCTGCTGACTAACTTGTACTCCAAGCCAATGAGGTGTCATTTTCAATATTGTTACATTATTCCTTAAATATTACTCATACACACATCTCGCAACAATTATGAATATTGATACATTACAAGCGTTCAGTAGAGACCTCACATGCTATCCTTTATGGATAAATACCATGAAAGCAGTATATTTGGCGTAGTGAGTTTGTCAGGTCTGAGACAGGAGTTGCTTGTAAAGGATGACCTTCAAGTCACCTCTCTTGCTAGCTTGAAAATATTGCATTTGCAGCTGCCCTTTGTTTCCTGCCCTTTTACTAGTTCTCATAACTGCACTGTAGACACAGTCCTCTGGGCTGAAGTCTGACAAGGCCTTGCGGAATGGCTAAGTAGACATTGCGCTCTGCATCTTGGCTAACTACATCCCAGCCCAAGTTTCGGAGAACTCCCATCAGTTAATTAAGCATGGTTTCTCTTTGCTGATTCCAGGCTGGTTACTTTTAATCAAGCCGTGCTTTCTCAAGTCTCCTTCCCTTTGATCTTTTCAGAAATGTACACAGATATTCAGCTCAAGTGATATCAAACTGGCAGCCCTGCAACGTCATGGGATGCCCTGACTCTATATAGATAATGACTTGGACATAACTGCCCCCTCTCTGGTCTGTGCTTAGCAAGCCTTAAGCTGTCTGCTAGGAAGCTGATTTTCCAGACAGTTTGTTTTCTGCTCTTGTATTTGGGATGTGAAGGGGTGAACTTGATCGGAGTTCCTGGGATGTTTTAATAACCCCATTCCTGCCCCTCCCTGTGCCCCACCTCGCAGTTCTGCGCACCGACGGGAATCGGGCAGACTCCTCACACAGACTGCCAGGGACGTTATAATTCTCTTGGTACGTGTGCTGGGCACAAGGCTGAGAGAAGGAAGGCCATGGATCCCGGAACACAGTGGGACCTATTGGCTGACATCATGTGCCAGCAGACTGGTTCAGTGGTGAGCCGTGTCTTGGCCCACTGCAGTGGTGTCCTTGTGCCTTGGAGCCCTAGAGCTGTGGAATCTCTAGGTCCATGAGAGTCAGCACAGAAGAGTTCTTGATGCGGATGCCTTTGTCACAGCACTTGCTGGGGGCCTTGGGACGACAGGTGTGAACGTGCGTCTGGCAGCCTCAAAGCTTTCATCTCCAGCAACAATGTGGCTCACAGACTAAGACACAGGAGATGCTGCAGGCCAGGCTGTTAATTATCTCTCGGTTTGAATTCGTATTCCACCCCCAACTCCTGGAAGTCTGGGTACTGTCCTCACTGATTGATCTGTGAACACAAGCAGGTGGAAGTGTCTCTTTCTCCTGCCCCCGTCGCTCTCGTTATGTTGCACATGTAGAAGACAGTGGACTTTTGAGAGGAGACGAAAGGCAAGAGTTCCTCCCAGGTGAATCCAGCCTTCCTTCAGCTCGGAGAGGACTGGATTAAGGACCTGGGCCAGGTCCCACATGCCAACAGCTCTCCTGCCCAAGCTATTTGAATTAATGTCGAGGGGTGGCTTTCACAAGACCCCCATCAACTGCTTTAATAAATACCAGGCTAGAGTGTGTCCCTCCGTCCACCGGTATTATTTGTAAACCTATCCTGTTAGTCTGGGAAGATGTTTTTTGCTGGCTCCCCATGCCCGTCACAGTTCCATGTCCCTCTAGATTGGTTGGTTGGTGATATTTTCTCTTAATATTTGTTCCATTATTTGGTTAGGCTAAAAGTTGGACGACAGGACAGTAATGGCTGGGATCACTCTTCTGCTACTTTTAGAAATCTGTTCTCCATTTGCTCTTCACCTCGGTCTACAGGCACAAGACACAGGCACCAGTTTTTGGCAGCCCACGGGGTCCTCTCCTGGGGCTGTGTTCTTACACACAACCCTCTCTGGAAAGTGAATCCCTAAATCTCCATTTGATGGGGGCGTCCGCCCCACACAAGACTTGAAGGAGTTAAGGTGGCTGAGGGGGGCAATGAACCTCTCAGACTGCACCTGGACGAGGAGCCAGGGAGCAGGGGTTAATTAGACAGGGCTTAGCTGCACAGGAACAGGGGGGTCCTGTCTAAAGCCCAAGGAGTTGAGAGCAGCAAAGGGGGGTTGGGGGGGTTGCAGAGACGTAGTCTGCAGTCACTCTCTGGGAGGAGGGAGGTGTTTTGGGGGCTATAGAGCTAGGTAGCCTACAGCTATTCCCTGGGAGGAAGGAGTCTGGGCTGGCAAACCCAGAGCAGGGGGAAAGCTAGAAAGGCAGGAAAGGTTCAGGGGAAAAGCAGCAAGGGATGGGGTGCTGAAGTGAGGACCCCTGAGCTGGAACCCAGAGGAGAGGCCGGGCCTGGGTTCTCCGACCTGATATTGAGGGAGTAGCATCTGAGGCTGTGAACGGGAAGACTGCCTAGGATTGCTGGAGATAGACTTTGGTACCACCAAAAGGGGAGACCACGTAGTGACCTGGCTGGAGAGCTGAGTCACAAAGAGGCAGCAGCAGCTCGGGGAGCAAGAGAGGGGCTGCAGACCGAGAGAGACAGAAAGAGGGCGTCAACCGCGGGAAGGGGCATCGACCTTGCAGAGCTAATCCCCAGAATGGCCAGGAGGAGGCACTGTCTAGCAGTGAGAGTGCCCCAGGACAGTCCAATTCTAGCTTTGGGAAAGGAAACTTCAGAAAAAAATGCAGTGAAAAAAGTCTTGAATTATAGGTCTAAAATTACCCTAGAATTATACAACAGAACTGGCCCTGAACCAGAAAACTGTTAAAGACTCTTGGAACCTTTTCCACACAAACGATAATTGCCCAATGAAAACAGGATTCAGGGAAATATAAGCTGACATCAAGCTACTCATTTTTGTTATAAATTATATTGAATCTGCAGTATTGCAAATTTAATGTGAATGATTTGACCCTGAAAGAATGCAGTGAAAGGCTGTCTACCACACTCACGTGGGCAGGGGAAACTTTGACTGATTCAAGCAAATCTGAGCTTTAGCTCTCGATGAGATTTCTCTGTGTTTTCAGACGGCCCCCTGCTTTTCATTGGGAGAGTTGCACAAGCCATTAGTGAAGTCAATTAAAGACTTTAACCACCATTTTTTTACTTTCTGATGTTAACAAGATAGAAGCCATCTTTTCTACACAATGTTAAACCAGAGAGTCAGATCTGTTTTCTTCATTTTACACACACACACACAAAATTTCTGTCATAAGATATCATTGAGGCCAGAAATGCTTAGACATTAGGCAATGATTAGAGTCAAGGATGAGGGCACATATCAGTGAGTTAAAAGGTAAAAAGTAACTTCCACAAATGTTCTACTTATAACAACAAGCATTAAAATCCCAGGAAATTCAGAGTTAAGATTGAATTTAAAAGGAGCCCCAACATTTATAAGTAAGGAAAAGCACTGTTAATGCGCCCAAATAATCTTAACTCTGTCCAATAGCAATGCTAGTCTCCAATTTTTCCTTCTCTGATTTTTTGCTACCTACCAGGAGAGTTGGGAGACAGCATGTAGGCTGGTTTTATTCAGGGTCTGTGGAAGGCAGTACCAGCATTTCCCTTTAACATCTTTTCATCAGAGTTTGCACTGTTGCTGTCAAAACCCCATCTCCTCTGAACTCTAGTGTACCAGGTGTCAGCCTGGCAGTGATTTTGCTCTTGGCTGTTCTATCGAGGAATCCATTCAGTTCCATGGTATTTTGAAGAGAAAAAAAACAAACAAAGTTACAAGTGCCCGAAGAGACTGAGGTTTAATAATTGGCAGCTGTGCATCTGGCATCGCTTTGGATGGAAGTTTTCTATGGAGTTGTGCTGTGCTGAGTTAGTTGTTCAGCGCTATCACACAGCCTCATGCCAGCTAGATACGAAATACAAAATTGCAGGATGATTGCCATTAGATACCAGCATTCATAGACAAAAGAGCTGTAATTTATGGTAGAGATGTGCTTGGGTGCTGGACTGTTAATAACTTTCTTCCTAGGGGTAACCGTTTCAAAAGCTCACTTAGGAGCCTGAGAGTTAGGCTGTTAAGGGCCAGATTTGTGAAGAGATTTCTGTGCTAAAGGTGCAGATAGGCCAGTGGAGTCCGGTGCCTTGACACTCTTGAAAATACCACTAGGTGGGTATCTGTAGCTTTAGGTGCCTAAAATCCTTTCAAAATCTGGTCCCTACATCTCTTTTGAAAATGTGGGGACAGAGAGGAGAGGGGGGCACACTATCAAGACGGGGTCATGGCAGCCGGGGAGCTGGTGCGGATGGAGTACCTATCTGCTCTTAAAATATCAGGATTACACCTCTGCTTAGACTCCTAAGTCACGTAGGTGTTTTTGAACATTTTTCCTTGTTGCGCATTTTTAATCCAGGAAGTTTAACAAAGTGTCAAAATGTGCATAGATAGGCTAGAAATGTGGAGCTGATATCACGTGATGGATTGTGGGACAAGTGACGAATAAAATGTATCATACACCTTGGATATTTCACCTGCACTCTGCCCATTAATCCATCTCCCCCCTCCCATCCCCGGTTATCCTAACATTCTGAACAACCAAGCAGCTCAAATACCCACCACTGGTTTATTGTAGAGATTATTCCCTGCTTTTCCTCCACGTATGAAATCTCCTCCTGCCCCCCCCAAAAAAAGTAATTACTCCTGCCCAAGGGCCAGGATGGGCAACATTCAGTCCTGAACCAGCAACATGGTCTGATAGCTTGCGACCCCTGGAAGAGCTGGAAGGGGAAGCTTTATCCTGTTGGGGAGTGGAGACTCCCAGTTTTCCAGCAGGCGCAGCACACTCACTTTTAGCCCTGGAATGTCCCGAGATATATCTGCTCCTAAAATTGTGGCAGTGTTATGGAAAGAAAACGAGATCATTTTTAGAGTGTTATATGACTCCTCTGTGCCTGGTGCACTTGGGCTCGTGTGACTAAGACACCTGGCCTTAGTAGGATAAAAATTATTGCCCTAATACCAAGTCAAAAAAATGATCTGTAAAATAGATGGGTAGGTAATAACCATACGAGGACATGTATGTCTGATCCAAAGTGACCATTTGCATCCCTTATGAGAACAGACTACAGTGACAGTGCTTGGCCGTATCACTGAAGGGTATCATAGTATTTTCTTGTAAGGGCTGATAGATCTCACCTTGTTTCTTTTCTGCTTCCATGTCTTTCCCTTCTTTATAACTATAGTTAAATAAATCAATCTGAGAGATTCAGTTATACCACACACTAGCTAAAACACAAGGGTTTCCCAGCTGAACCTCTGTAGCTAGGGAAGAATGAGCTTTGATTCCATCCTGACACGTGGGTCCTCTACAATCTCTAGCAGCGCTCCAGAACCTCTGTTCCTGGTGGTGATGTCGCAAGCAGACAGGAACCCACTGATATTCAGGCTCCAGCATCAATTACAGCAGAGCCCTGATTAAGGGGTGGGGCTTCCCTGATTAAGGGCCCTATAAAAGAGGAATTCGTTAGGGACATGGACTGAACTGAAGAACTCAAGGATCTGAAAGTGACGGACGTTTGGAATTACTTTAAGTCAGAGTTACAGAAGCTATCTGAAGCCTGTGTCCCAAGTAAGGGTAAAAATTGTTAGGGATGGCTTACAGAGTTGGATGAGCAAGCATCTCAAACAGGTTATTAAGAAAAAGCAGAAAGCCTACAAGGAATGGAAGATGGGATGGATCAGTAAAGAAAGCTACATCTTGGAGGTCAGAAAGTGTAGGGAAAAAGTGAGAAGCCAAGCACAGTTGAACCTTGGAAAGGAAATTAAAACAAGAAGTTAAAGGTTCTACAGCCATATAAATTAAAAAAAAAAACAAGGAAAAAAGAAGTGGAACTGCTAAGCACTGAGGATAGGGTGAAGATTAAAGATAATCTAGGCATGGCCCAACACATACATGAATACTTTGCCTCAGGTTTTAATAAGGGTAATGAAGATCTCAGGGATAATAGCAGGGTAGCAAACGGAAATGAGTATATGGAAATAGAAATTACTACATCTGAGGGTTGAAGTCGAACTCAAACAGCTTGATGGTACTAAATCCAGAAGACCTGGATAATCATCCAGGAATATTAATGGAACTGGCACGTGAAATTGCAAACCCAAAGGCAAGGATTTTTAACGAACCTGTAAACTCGGGGGTCGGACCCTGTGGCTGAAGGGTTGTTAGTACAATACCTGTTTTTAAGAAAAGGAAAAAAGTGATCCAGCCTGTTAGTTGTATGCAAGGTTTTAGAACAAATTTTGCAGAGAAAGTAGTTAAGGACCTAGAGGTAAATGGGAACTGGGATAAAACACGTGGTTTCACAAAAGATAGATTGTGCCAGACCAACCTGATCGCTTTCTTTCAGAAGATAACTGATTTTTTAGACAAAAGAAATGCAATGGATATAATTTACCTGGATTTCAGTAAGGCATTTGATTCAGTTCCACATTTGTACAAAATGTAAATTTTGGGTCAAAAAGTTGAGTGCCCCTTGCAGCCCACGTGAGCTTCGGAACGAAGTACTGTAAAGAACCCCGGCCCCTTGGTAGGATCTCTGTCTCCGTTCCGGAATAGAATGCAGTGACATGGGTATTGGAATGCTAGGAGGGTAAGCTGAAGCAGTGGAAGTGCCTTGCTGTTCTCGGATATATATTGTGACGTACTTTGTTCTTGCATGACAAGGAACTCCTGGATGAAGGGTGACTGAAGGCATGTCTACGCAGCAAAGAAAAACCTGTGGCTGGGACCCTCCCACCCTGCAGGGTCCTAGAGTCCAGTCTCGAGCCCGAGCCCAGAAGTCTACATCAGGGTTTCTCAAACGGGTCGCTGCTTGTGTAGGGAAAGCCCCTGGTGGGCCAGGCCGGTGTGTTCACCTGCCCCGTCCGCAGGTCCGGCCGATCGCGGCTCCCACTGGCCGCGGATCGCTGCTCTGGGCCAATGGGAGCTGTCTGAAGCGGCGCGGGCCGAGGGACTTACTGGCTGCCGCTTCCAGCAGCTCCCATTGGCCCGGAGCAGCGAACCGCGGCCAATGGGAGCCGCGATCAGCCAGACCTGCGGACAGGGCAGGTGAACACACCGGCCCGACCCGGCCCACCAGGGGCTTTCCCTACACAAGCGGCCACCCCTGTTTGAGAAACCCTGGTCTACAAAGACCCACAACCCAATGAGCCCAAGTCGGCTGGCACAGGCCAGCTACGGGTTTTTCTTTGCTGGGTGGACATACCCTCAGGGGCTGCCAATAGCCAAGTCATATATAGGTATGAAATACACACTGACTGGACTTGTGTTCCCTTTCAGAGACGCTCTGGATGCTGCTAGCACACTTTATAACCGAGTGGATGAGGGTGTCCACCTACTGGTGATGATGTCAAACAAACGCATCCAGGAACTGGAGCTAGTGATGGAATTCGAGGCTTTTGAAGAAGGTTTTAGGGAGGTAAGGCCAGTTTGTCATTGATTGATTAGCCCTGACGGCATGTCCCACAAAGATGGCCAGGTATTTAATCCCAGTTTATGTCAGGGTTTGAACCAGGTGGTAGTAAAATAACACAAAAAGGGTCCCAAAGGGACATGCCTTCGGATCACAAAAATACTCCACAAGCAACTTGGCATTTAGTAGTTTTTGCCCAGGTTGAGACGGGCACTCCCCACCTGATAGCATCCAGTGACCCGGCATTCCTGTCCTGACGAGACACACAGACTTGGGGCCAGCTTTCCAGATGTGCTAAGCACCAAGTCAGCAGATACTCTGTATGCTCAGCACGTCGGAAAGTCCAGCCCCAAGCATGTGACCTTCATACCGGTTTGATCCAGTATAACCCCATTAATGTCAGTAAGGTTCCCTCAGATACACACTGATGGAAATCAGATTAATCCCTTAGAATGCAGAGGCCTCCTGGCCAGGCGCACAAACACATGATGTTTCCCATGGTGCACTGCAGAGAAACTCTTCTGGAGGTACCGCTGAGGAGCCCTTCCCCCACGTCAGAGGAGGCCGATGGGGCTCATTCCATCCCTTCAGAGCGAGCAGAGCCATCTCAGCCCCCAGGGTGGGAATGGGATTAGGGAGTGTGTTTGTAGGGAAGGCAGATGAAGACCAACACAGTCCTTAGCCAGGTGACAAAGTCTGACTATCCCTGAGGAGATGAGCTCAGTGTCAGTGATTGGCCTGTGATGAGGAGCTGCTAGGAATAACATGGACACCGGAGATTATCTTGGGCGCTGTGTTCAGGAAATAAGACAGCAGATATCCTAGGGCCCCACATAGGTGCGACTCCATTGCTGTGTTCACAGTAATGCCGTTGCTCCTCATCCTTCTGCCAGACCGAAGTTGGAGTGGGGAGCAGGAGATGTGGCAGCAAATGGAGCTTTGGCAGCAGGAGCAGTAGGAAGATAGGACCAGCCCAGGAGTTGCAGAGCTTTCATCCAACTGCTGTTTGCCCAGAAGCACAGACCTCAAGCAGCCACTCACTTTGCTTATGCCTGAGGCCCTGTGAGCAACAGCAGAGCAATTATCCAGAGACCTAACATGGAAAAGGTCCATGCGTAAAGCGGGAGGCACACACTGAAATGCTGAGACTTGGGCAGAAATGCTCATGCATTCTTTCCAGTGATTAAATGACCAACCTCACCAAAGAAGCTCCCTGCTCTTCCACACAAAGGCCTGCCTTGCACAGCAGCACTGGCTGACAAATAGCACAACTGCTTTCCCCTTTTTCTCCTAGGTCAGCACTTGGATCGAGAACGTTGGCGGGAAGCAGCTAAAGGAAATGATTGACCTGGACGATTCTTTGGAGCTGCTGCTTCGAGCACAAAAGCAGTTCAGGGAATTTGATCTTGTTGCCAGTGTAAGTGTTCTCGGATTGGAAAGAGGGGCAGAAGAGTTTGTGGTGGGAAAGAACACCCTACCTGCCACAATAGTGGGGGAATTGGCTGGCGGATGCCGCCTGCCAGGCTGATACATAGTGCGCGCTGACACCGTCCTGGGGGCACATCCCACAGATCAGGCTTAAACGACCTCTGACCTACACTTGAACAGAGTGATCCGTACACACAAGGCTGGAGACAGCAACACATTTGTGGGTAGCTCCGAGAGAGACTGAAGGTATCGTACCATTCCTCCTGGAATGCTGCGGAGTGGAGTCTGCCTTCGTCTCTGCCTACGTGGGCTGAGGATTTAATTGAACATGTGTTTCAGAGGGAGACTTTGTGTAAGTCACATCCATGTCCCTCAACAACGCCACTTGGCCCTTCATGATGCCTCCTGTCACATTCCCCTGTCCCCTGTCCCCTCTCCAAACCTCCCCGTTCCTTTCCTTTGCCCATCACTCGCTCCAGGACTCTTTCCATACTGTCCATATATTTGTAACCCTTCTGCTAAGTGGTTTCAGCAGCAACCAGCGCCGGGTTCAATAGCCAGGGGTCCTCTTAACATTGCAAAACAGAACTGGCTCGAGCTCCCACCCAGTAATCTGAGAAAACTAAACACCACCCCTGGCAAGCACTGGCTCCGTGTATGACAAAAGAAAACTTTTTATTGAAGTGAGAGGAAACGGCATTAATTTGGGAAAATACTGCAACACCGATTCCAAAGCATGTACTCCTTAAGTGAACACCCACTCCACAGTACGTTGGGCAGTGTCCTTTGCCTCAGTTTCCCACCTTTCGGTGTGAAAGTCCAATGAATGAATGTCCCTTCAATACGCCACTCACGGTTGCAGGGCCGTCCTTACCCATACGCAAAGCACGCAGCTGCGTAGGGCCCCTGGAAATTTGGGGCACCAAATTTCCTGGTGCTCTGCGCAACTCCGTGCTGCTTCAGCCCTTCTCCGGCTCTTCCCCAGGGCCCCCTTCCCTGCCCCTGCCCCTTCCCTGCCCGGCGGCGGGAGTGCAGCGACCTGACTCCAGCTGCACCGCTGGTGAGTGCTGGGGGGTAGTTCCCCCCTACCCCCCAAGCCAGCCCCGCCTCCCCCCCCTCCCGCAAAGGCCTGGGGCCCACTCCTTGCTCCCCTCCCAGCAGAGGCCTTGAGCCCCCCACACACACCCCGGGGGGGTGAGGGGGGTGCATAGGGCCCCAGAATAGTTAGGGAAGGCCCTGCACGGTTGGTAGTCCGCAGTCAGCGAAGGCCCAGAGTTCAGAGATGGTAAGTACGGTTCTGTGGCCCTTTATTCTTACAATCCAGATAACAACTTTTCATTACTCCTGCGTTCAAAACTGAAGTGACTTGTAACCCAAAACCAGCCAAAATTGATACTTTGGCAAAGCAGGTCCATCTGCTGTGTCCCTGGGCAGAGTAGATCTGTCTGTTCAAATACGGGCTTCTCCTGAAGTCTTTCCCTCCCTCCCCACCCCGGTTCACCGCTAGGTGTCAGGAGAGAGCTCATTCAGACCCTGCTTGTGTGTATAAAACACCTTCCTGGTCCTGGTTCTCCAAGCCAGGGCTGCCCTCTGAAAAGCTCACCGCTTCCAAGCCACCTATGAGACAGTTATTGTGGGTACAGCTCAGTGGATAAGTCACAGGTCTGTTCATGGGACGGGAATGTTTACAGAAATGTCCAGGATGTGTCATGGATTTTTTGAACACACATGGTTCTTGAAACACTTCAATTTCCTTGATCCTAAGTAGCCTGTTGTCATGCAGGCCTTTTATGCTAAAGCTACCGATTCACTGCATCTAATCTGAGCTTCACAATGTAATGGGGTGCTTTTAAAGCATGATTGCCTGAGAGAGCTACTGTTATGCATCTCTGTGCCATGCTAGGTTTAGCTAGTCCTAACGGTTCCCAGGGGCTTTGGAAGTCTCCCATGGTCTCTGTTTCCAGGTCTCCAGTGCAGCACACTGATCCACAACTGACATTTTCTTCCAGGAATATTGTAGAAGGGGACAGGAAGTGTTAAAGAAGCTGGACAGGTGGGAAGATTTTTCCTCTGCAGACGTGCGTGTTTATGGACTCAAGCTGCAAACATCTAGAAATCAGCTGGAGGAGTTCTGCACCCGACTGGATGACACCAGGAGTCGGATTGGAGGGACAGTCAGGCTGTACGAATTCTTCGACAAGGTGAGGAAACAAAGCGCTGAGCTTTGAGTAGGGAAAGGTCTGTGCCCAGGAAAGGACATTTCCACTGGGGAATAGGGGGAAGACCCCATAGTTTTCCTCTGGTCTAATTCTTCTAACCTCCAGGCCCGATGTGGTGGGCACATCCTTACAGTCAGCACCAGGGTCTTGATTGGACAGAAGGGTCCTTGAGCAGTTGGTCTGGAGACCAAGGGACCAGAGTTCTGGTGTCCTGCCTTTCAGCACACAGGAGGCTTCAAGGCCATGGCAGTGCTGGTGTTTTGCTGAATACCGTGTACTTCATGTTGTGGACAATTACATGTGTTAATGTGTCATGCAGCCCCTTCACCTGCAACCATAAAAAGAGCCAGTTCTCTGTTCTGGGCAAGTCTGTGCAACGAAACCAGGTCTGAGAACATAGTGCCCAGAACCTCGTGGGTGATGGCAGCTGGCTGGAGAGTAGGGTTGCCAATTTTGGTTGGATGTATTCCTGGAGGTTTCATCACATGATATAATATTTAACTAAAGATTAGTCTTTAATTCCTGGAGACTCCCGGATAATCTTGGAGGGTTGGCAAGCCCGTTGGTGAGGCCCATAGGGAGTGAGTTGGAACAAATGGCCTGAGATCAGGAGGGGAGGCCGTGTGCCGTGCACATCGTACAGGAGCCCGGAGTACCCAGAGTTCTCACCCCTTTGCTTCGACGTGAACACAGTCTGCCTGCCATCGGGGGCTTGGGGCGGGTTAGTTTCTGAGGTCGCCGATGCAGAAACAGGAAGCGTTTCCATGTACATTTTAAAATCTTTGGCAAGTGTCAAAGGCAAATGAATCCGTGTTCTATTTATTTCCCAGTTGTACAAACACTGGGTATTGAAGTTCTCAAATTCCAGAAAGAATCCGACCCTTCCAGTTAAGCTGTACCAGATGTAGGCGCCGTTTAGACGCCGTCTCTCTGAATTGCCTTGGCAGGCAGAGGTGTTCGGGGGGGGGTGTGTGTGTGAATGCTGCTAAACACAAAAACATTCAGAAACAGGCTCCAGCACGAAGGGGTGAAGAGGAAGTGGCCCAGGATGTTGCCGGGTGGTTGTTTGGTGACAGTCTCTGCACATGCGTGTTCCCCCAGCCCGGGCTATGCTCTGCCCTTGCTCCTTCATTGAGGGGAGGTTACAGGCGCCCACTGAGAGCAGAATATCATGGCAGTGTTGTGGAGGGAGCGCCAGGATATCACAGAACAGCACCCAGAGACCGGAGAGAGGAGTCTGACGGCTCCAGGGACAACGATGCTTAGTCCTGGGTGGCATTGCACAGCCACTGGAGCCCGTAGCAGCAGATCACTCTCCCCAGCTGGGCAAACCAAGGCATGGAAAAGGGCAGCGACTGGTCCGGTGTCCCAGGACGTCTGTGCAGCACTAGGAGTGGATCCCATATCTCCTGTTATTTTAACCACTGCACTACCCTTCCTTCCGAGGGGAGACTACCACCACTGCTATAGTAACGTGTTGTGCAGCAGCTAAACACAATCTGACCTGCAATGACTTGGCTTGGAGAGCTCTGCCATTCAGAACTGCATCGGATGTTCCGTATGGTCCATGTTCTGTTATTTCCTTACCCGCTTAATGATTAACAGGGCATTTGTACCCTTTAAACACTTGTTTAGCCCCTTATTTAGAGTCCAGGTAGCTTGTGTCTCAGGAGATGCCGTCCCTTTGTAGAAAAATCCCCTTTTGCCTAGTGTCCTGCAGGGCTGTGGCGTGGGTTGTAAGAAGTGTTACAGCACACTCAGGTCTGTCTGTGTAACGCCGACAGATCCCGGTTGTCGGCGGGTGGGATTGAACCTGGGACCTCTGGAGCTAAATGCATGAGCCAAAAGCCATGTGGCCCTTAGCTAAGGCTGTAAAGCAAACTCATCAATCTCTCGCTAAGTAGTCTCGGTGCCATTAGATGGGACAGAACACCACACCCAGGAGGTGTGTGGGGTTACATACTTCCCCTAACTGAGGAAGCACGTCCCAAGCTTCAGAGTCTCCCCAGTTGAAATCCCAGATGAGTCCCCACTTGTAACGCCAACAGACCCCGGTCGTCGGTGGGCAGGATCGAACTTCCGGCCTCTGGAGCTAAATCATGAGCCTCTACCACAAGAGCTAAAAACCATATGGCTGTTAGCTAAGGCTGTAAAACAGACTCATTAATCTCTCTCATAGGGCTGGTCCACACTAACCCCCCACTTTGAACTAAGCTACGCAACGTCAGCTACGTGAATAACGTAGCTGAAGTCGAAGTATCTTAGTTCGAACCTACCGCGAGTCCACACGCGGCAGGCAGGCTCCCCTGTCGACTCCGCATACTCCTCTTGCGGTGCAGGAGTACTGGCGTCGACGGCGAGCACTTCCGGGATCGATTTATCGCGTCTAGACAAGACGCGATAAATCGATCCCAGAAGATCGATTGCTTACTGCCGGACCCGGAGGTAAGTATAGACGTACCCTAAGAAGTCTCGGTGCCACTAGATGGGACAGAACACCACACCCAGGAGGTGTGTGGGTTACATTTGCAGCTGAGCCAGGCTGGGGATGGAAGCTTGTCTTACAAGCTCTGCAGGTGCATTGGTGAATGAAAACGTGACGGAACAGTTTGAAAGTTTCATGAGATGATTACATTAGATCTCTCTCTCAAACCCATTCTGCCTGCCAAAAGCAAAGGCAAAGTGAAAGGCAAGGTATGATGGAAGAGGGAAGAACGGAAGTTCAGTCTAAATTCATTTACTCTCTTCCATTGCCGGGCGTCTCTGATCTCACACAACCACCTTCTGCTCCTGCTGGTGGCTCCCTGAGCCCTAAAGGCCTTCTTGATAAGCCTGAGCCTGGATGGGGCAGTGGCAGGAGGCTGCGATTAGCAGCATCCCTGGTCTTCTTCCCCATAACGACCCTGCAGTGTGCCAGATCACGTGGTCTGGAGGCGAGCAGTCAGGCCGCATGCTCTGTGGGGTCGAGAGTCTCCTTGGTGCTGCAGAATATGGCGGGTGCCAGAAGAATGGAGGGATTGTGTGGTTGGCCCAGGCACATACTTGCTGCCCAGTGAGAGAGGTGAATTCCACCTCAGGAAATCTGCCGGCTGCTGTCCCAGCTGAGGGCTTCCTGTGGTGGGCAAGTGCTCACTGGGGTGTTGGGTGCAGGGTGTGAGAGCAGGGCAGTGCTGCCCCACTTGGCAGACCCCTAAAGACCTGTCCTTTGGATCCTACTCTCGGTCCTGACTTGACTTAGGCCATTAAAGGTTGGGTGGGTGAATGATTCCAGCATTCAGTGTCCCAGAGCCCTTTGCAGCATGCGTGTTAGGAGGTGCAGCCCCTCCCCAGGGTTGGGAATCGCTGAGCAAACCAGAATTGCCTGAAGGGTTTATTAGAGGCCAAGGACAAGCAGTTGGAGAAAAGGTCTGTGTGGTGAAGCAGCCTGAGCTGGCCAGGCCGCAGGCAGCTCGCACACTAGGCTGGCTGGATTCCTTCTCCCTCCCTCCCCACTCCTCAGAGGATGCAGCTAACGCCACGCTGAATGTTTCCCCTTTTCTGCACTTCCTTTATAACAGCAGTTCTTGGTGCCTGACAAAGGCTGGGCATGTGCTGGGCTGAGTGGGAGGAAGAGTGGGGGTGGCTTCTCTGAGTATGTGTCCGTGTGGATCCCAGTGTTGGTGCGCGAAGCCAGATTCTTTAGCAGCCCCCATGAGGCTGTGCATGCTCCCCCTTGGCCCCCCCATGCGCTGCCACAAGGGCACAAAGGGCAGGGCAGGCCCACGACCCCCCCTGGGTTCCCTCTTCCCACCTGTGCCAGCAGGATAGAAACTAGCAGTGTAGTGTCTGCTGACAACCCTCGCATGAGCTGTCTGTACCTGCACTTCTTCACGTGGTGCTGACTTCTCTGCCCAAGTCTTGGAGTTGCCCGTCTGCTGGACAGAGCGCTGGGTGGTCGGGTTTTGACCCGAATGGGGGTGTTTGAGTCTGGCTTTTCTGGGCCTGACACCACTCTCAGAGATTGTTGTAGGACACAGTGCTTGAGTCCTGTGATTTCTGGTTCAAGTGGAGAATGGAAGGCGAACCGAGCAGTGGCCTGGGATGTGGAATTCACCCAGGCAGGAAAGTCATCATCTGTGTCCATGCAGGTGCCACTTTTGGGGGTCTAATACTTTTATTCACCCCCCCAAACCCAGATCTCAAGTAATCCCAACTTGGCCAAGATCCACTGAAAGATAAAGATCCCAAACAACTGGAGCTGTTTGAGAGAAAGTCCCATTCCTCTGCATCACTCCAGCCGCAAGTGACTAATTTCCAAACCCTACTAGCCAAATGCAATTTTCTAACATGGGACAGAGTGATGCTCTTCATCAGTCAGACTGCCTCACCAGGCTAGCCAGGAGTTTAAGGACATTGTAAAAGAGGGACAAGCTAGTGACAAAGACTTGCCTGCAAGCCTTAATGAATTCCGCTGACACCTCGGCTAGGTCCATGGCTAAAATAGAATCACAGAATCTCAGGGTTGGAAGGGACCTCAGGAGGTATCTAGTCCAACCCCCTGCTCAAAGCAGAACCAACCCCAACTAAATCATCCCAGCCAGGGCTTTGTCAAGCCAGGCCTTAAAAACCTGTAAGGAAGGAGATTCCACCACCTCCCTAGGGAACCCATTCCAGTGCTTAGATATGGTAGCGCACATCAACCCTCCCCAACCCCGGCCATGCACGTCACTCTGTCCACATGGTGGCAAATTTGCCAGCTCAGCTGAGAGCTGCACAAAGACCAGTTGAGTGAGCACTGCTTTTGGAAGCCACCTCGCCTTGTTCCACGGGGCAAGGGTGGGCATCACCACTGACAAATGGGTGATAGATATCGTCACCCATAGCTATACCATCCAGTTCCATCCCCCTTCCCCATCCCTCTTCAGGGATCCTTCTCATGAGAGCCTTTTACAATCAGCCGTGGCCTCATTGCTCTGTCTGGGAGCCGTAGAGAAGATGCTTTAGGAATACAGGGAAAGAGGCTCCTACTCCTTGTATCTCCTCATTCCAGAGAAGAACGGGTCTTCGTCCTATGCTGGATCTGAAGAGGCTCAGCAAACGCATTCTGTGCCTCAGATTCAGGAGGTAACGCTTGCCTCCATCATTCCATCACTCCAAGCTCCAGGACTCCTGGTGAACTACGAGAAATTGTCTCACACACCCTCACAGAGACTATAATTCATAGGAGCGCTGCTCAGCTCACAGCCAGCACAGGCTACTCTGCCACACAGATTCAGGGCCCTTCAGTTCTTCATACATGACATAAGGGTGAGACCAGGTACAGCAGTTCACACGTGCTTTGGATTGCTAGGGCACATTGGCACGTATCTTTGTGATGCCGCTTGCCAGACGTCCCCTGCGGCCATTGCAACGCTGGCTAAAGACAATGAACTCCCCAGCCAAGCACCATACAAACAAAGCTGTCATGGTACTGCCTCAGTCCTGCAAGAACTGACCTGGTGGCTGGATCCTTTGAGTGGGAGGAAGGAACGTGAGGGCCTTCTTGACCCTCTCCCTGAGAACAATGCTTATGGATGCAAGGACAGGTTGGGGTACCCACTCGAATCACCTCCAAATGCAAGGAGTTTGGTTCTCAGATGATCCAAAATTGCACTTGAATGTGCTAGTGGGACCTGTCGCATTCTTATAGTATTGAGCGTGTGCTGGGTTCTATCCCCTGGTTACTCAGTTTCAGGACCATAAAGGCACCACACTGTGCTCTGGAGGAGAATGGGGAGGCCGAGCGTGTGAAGAGGCGTGTGAGAGCATAAAGCATTGGGGATTGCTTCGCTGTGGAGAGTTAGTGTCTGTGTTGAGATGCACAGGGCCTTCGCCACCTCCTCACCCTTTTACTACCCTCCGCTGGCCTGTGATCCTGCATCTCAGGAGCCATCTCAGATATCACTCAAGCCCAAGCAGGTCTCGCATGCTCTCGCCTCACCCATCTAATTTTTCTCTCTACATTTATGGGTCTCTAAGTAAAATTGTTTCCCCAGTTGTCTTTGCTACCATGGAACTTCTTACTCTCTTACGTAGCTTGGATTTAGCATGAAGAAAACCTCTGTTGTGTGCAGAAAAGATCCCCCCATGCGTCTATGAGCCACCCCAAACTCCAAAGGCTCCAGGCCGAGGTTTTCTCCAGCATGACAAGGGTTTGTGCAAGATTGTGGCTCATTCGTCCCTTGCTGAAGGTTCAGGGAGTTACCCAGCCCAGCAGGGGGGGAAAAGGGGGCGGCTGCTTTCAGTTGAGGGGGTGCTCCCCCTACTTCTCCTGCCGTCACTCTCTCAAGGGAAGCTGTGGGAGTCCCATTGCTTGGGATGCTTGAGACTGGGCTGGAGGAGGGATTTGACATGTGTGCATCTTCTGTCTGCCCCACCAAGCCTGACCTCTATGCAGTCCTGGGTTTACTTGCCTGAGGAGGCTGTGAAGGCTAGGACTATAACAGGGTTTAAAGGAGAATTGGATAAATTCATGGAGGTTAAGTCCGTTAATGGCTATTAGCCAGGATGGGCAAGGAATGGTGTCCCTAGTCTCTGTTTGTCAGAGGGTGGAGATGGACGGCAGGAGAGAGATCACTTGATCATTGCCTGTTAGGTTCACTTCCTCTGGGACACCTGGCATTGGCCACTGTTGGTAGACAGGATACTGGGCTGGATGGACCTTTGGTCTGACCCAGTAGGGCTGTTCTTATGTACAATGACGCCAGTGGCTCCATGGAGCCGGGCCCATGCTGAGAAGGGGCCTCGGCCTGCTCCGCTTGCACTGCGCCCCGAGACCCCGCTGGCTCCCCGCCACCCACCACTTGCTCCTCTCGGCCTGCCCCCCGCTTGGCCAAGGGCTCCTCTCCGCCCCCCGACCCCACCTGCCAGCTCTTCTCTGCCCCCTGGCTGGACCTCAGTGCACCTCCAGCTCCGGGCAGTCTCTGCTTCCCACGACCTGTGGGGCCCTGCCTAGGGTTACCATATTTTAATTTAAAAAAAGGAGGATGCTCCACGGGGCCCAGCCCCCGCCCCAACTCAAACCCCGCCCCCGCCCCCGCCCCTTCCCCAAAGTCCCTGCCCCAACTCTGCCCCCTCCCCTGAACGCTTCACCCTCCTGCTCCTCCCCCTCCCCTGCTTCCCGTGAATCAAATGTTCGCGGGAAGCCTGAAACAGGGAGGCAGCAGGTAAGCTGGGCCTGGGGCGGGGTGCGGCGCGGCCTAGTTCAGCCCCCCTGGCTGAGTGGCTCCCTCTGGCGGCCGGCCGGCCCAGGCCAAGAGGCTCTGGCCCCGGCGTCTCCTGCCCGGCTCGGCTCGGGCCCTGGGGCGCCGGCCCTGGTTCCGGCCGAGTGGCTCCGGCCCGCCCTGGCCCCGCCGGCCCCAGTGGCCCCGGCCAAGCACCGCCGGCCCCAGCGGCTCCGGCCTGGATCCAAGCCCCACGACCCCTCCCTCCCTATTTTCCCGGACATGTCCGGCTTTTGGGGATTTCCTCCCGGACGGGGATTTGAGGCCTAAAAAGCCGGACATGTCTGGGAAAATCCAGGCGTATGGTAACCCTAGCCCTGCCTGTCTCCCCCAGCTGAGCTGCCTGGGACCGGTGCAGAAGCCTGGCCAGTTTCAGCTGGGGGTAGGGAAGTTGGGGGGGGGGGGGGCTGGCTGGGCCCCTCCAGGCAAGTGGGTCCTGAGGGAGCCCGGCTGGGGCAGGCCCTGGCCTGGCTGATCGCGTCACTCCCGAGGGGCCGGAGCGATTCCCCGTCCCGGACCAGCCCTGGCTGCGCCGGCGGCTCAGCCCGGCACACAGTCACCTCCCAGAGGGCCGGTGAGTGCGGCCGGGAGGCAGGGCTTGGGGGAGTGGGTCTGTGGGGGATCTGTCGGAGTGCTGGGCTGTGAGGGGGTGGGGAAGATGTGTGTGTTGAGGCACTAGAGTGTGGGGGTTGTATGTGGGGTGCTGGGCAGTTGTGGTGGGGCTGTGGGTGGGGGGGCACTGGATCGGGGTGTGTGCAGGGCGCTGTGCATTTGTGGCAGGGTCTGGGGGGGAGTGCTGAGCATAGTGGATCCAGGGGGGCTCTGGCCATAGGGTGTTGGGGGGTGTTTGTGTTGGGCGGGAGGATGTGTGGCACGACATGGGCCCGCCCCCGGGGAGAAGGGGCATGCTGGCAGTACAGGGCCGGGCGGGCCAGTGTGCATCTGGCAACTGCCAGTTTGTAAATAGTGCCCTCGCACTGGGCTGGGTGGAGCGGGGCCCCCCCGCCATGCCCCATTGCCCCTGTCTGGCCCCTCGCTCTGGGGACCGACCCCCCCACCCCTGTGCCATGCGCCATTGCCTCCTTGGGGGCCCACAAATATGTTTGGAGCCGGGCCCACAAAAGGTTAATCTGTCCCTACCTCTATGGGATTCTCTGGGTCCCCAGTCAGATCCTTTATGGGGTTCGTTCTGTCACAGGATCCCTTGCCCCCACCCCACCAGGATTCTCTCCGGGTGTCTGTCTTGTGGAGACTCCCAGCCCTCCAAGACAGCCGGGCTCTCTGTCTCATGCACAGCCCTCTCCCCACTGGAATTTTGTGCTGTGCCTGGAGAGCATCCTCCATCCCCTCCTGGTGGCCTGTCTGCTGTGCTGCTCCTTCCCCTCCCGCCTCCCTGGTCTGGGAGCCCCCATCCCCTGGGTGTGTGAGTGACATACCCCCCTCATGCAGGGTTTCTCATGCCTTGGACTCTGAACACAGACACCACTCTCCTTTGTGAGTCAGCAAACAAAGGGCTGGCCAGGGAAGGAGGTTTCAGTGACGGAGGGGGGGACAGCCAGCCTGTAATCTATAGGGCAGCTCCTCCCCATTGTCCCTGTAGGAATGCTAATGTGGCTGTACATTCCATCTGCCAGCAAGTGTCACTCCTTCTATGGGCTGAAACGGGGCCGGGGCCCCGGCTGACATCAGCTCACAGCTGCATGTGGGCCAGACTCCGCTCTCGGGAGCAGTTCTCTGCATTTTCCCTTTGAATCAAATACACACTCCCCTGCTTTCAGCAGCAAACAGACACTGAAAATGCTCTTGTAAGTACCAAGCGTCCAGCATGCCATTGGATTGAGGCGGTTGAGAACAAGGCTCTCCATTCAGGAGCTCGTGTGCACTGGTCTGGGTGTATTCAGGGTGAAGCTTGTGTGCTGTCCGTGCTCAGACACAATCCAAAGGACTCTCTGTGTGTGGGCGCGTTTGCATGCTCTCTAAAGCCCAGAGTTGCACTATCTGTCTTTTAATATAGCAGCAACCGCCCACTAATGTGAACTGACCTGTCCTTTTGTTTGCTAATGCTTTACGATCTTTGCACTCCAGTGTAAATGTAGCCGCTGTGATCGCTGGGTGTCTGGAAACCCTTGGCATGAGAAGTTAGAAAGTGCAGGCTGCCACGGACGTGCCTGCGCCTGGTGAGGGGCTCCCTTTTGCTGCATGGCTTGGTTTCATTGGTTCTGATTGTGCAGGGCTTGGCTGTCCTGTGGGGTGAACGCTCTCGCCCGTTTCAGGGGATGGGCTTGCTATCTAGACTTTGGAATTTGAAAACTAGGCTTTGAAAAAGTAACCAGATTCCTGCAAGACAGAAGACTGCACCTTCTCACCAGAGGACGTTCTGGACAGCAGGACTTGGAGTCCCCACCAGCAAGTTTCAGGGACATCTCGCTGGTGAGACAACCAGCACCCAGTTCATTCTGCCGCTGGAAAATGGGAAGGTGATGTCCTCGACCACCCGGCTTGGGGATCTTTCTTGTCAACCTCTAGCTCAGTGTTTCTCAAATGCAGCCACCATGGCTCCATGCGACCACCGCGGGTATTTCCTGTGCCACACCCTCCTGGGCAGTGATTGGGGGGGTGCAAAGCATTCACCCCCTTCCCCGGGGCCACCAGTAGGGATTGGGCCCTGCCCCCCTCTGGAGCCACAACACCAGAGGAGCAGGCAGCCACTGTGTGTTCCCCCTTTCCCGGGGCAGTGGGGCTCAGGCTTCCGGCTTCAACCCTGGGGCGTTGGGCAGCAGCTCCGGCCACGGGGCTTCGGGCTCCAGCCCCAGGCTCACCACCACCCCCAGGCTCACCATCACCCCCATCAGCCATGGCCCCCAATGCCTCCCTACCCACCTCTCCATTCAGAGCTTAATTTGTTCCCCGGCTTGCCGGGGCTGAGTAAGTCTGCTGTGAAAAATGATATTAACAAATCTACCAATATCAGTTTTCACAGGAGCAGACATAGAAGCTAGCAAGTCTCAAAAAACAACAACAACCCAGCAACCAAAAAAGCAAAAGAAACAACAACAAAAAAGAGAAGAACATGCAAAGTGTGGAATAGAATATCAGGGTTGGAAGGGACCTCAGGAGGTCATCTAGTCCAACACCCTGCTCAAAGCAGGGCCAATCCCCAGACAGATTTTTGCCCCAGATCCCTAAATGGCCCCCTCAAGGATTAAACTCACAACCCTGGATTTAGCAGGCCAATGCTCAAACCCCTGAGCTATCCCTTCCCCCCAAAGCACCTTATTTTGTTTCTATTCTGTTTAGGTCCAGTAATGAATAGAAACAATTGTACATTATTTTTATTATTGAGTCTGAAAAGAAAACACTACATAAATAAATTACAATGATTTGGACATCTATATGTGCATAATTAATTGTTTTTCCAGAAGTTAAGTATTTTAGGAAAACTTGTCAGAGCTGCCACCAGCACTAGTTGGTGGCCTCACTCTGTGGCCACCAAAAATGTTCTTGTGAGAACCCTTGCTCTAGCTAGCAGCCCCGGCTACAGTTGGTGGTTCTGCCCCTCCAGCTACTGAAAGGGAGAAGGAGCTTTCTGCTTCTGGCTGCAGTGAGGGGACTGCTCTCTGCTACTCAGCCCTTCCCCTAGGCACAAAGACAAGAGGTGCTGTAAATCAGTGGCTCTCAGTCTTTCCAGACAACTGTCCCCCTTTCTGCAGTCTGATTTGTCTTGCGTACCCCCAAGTTTCACCTCACTTAAAAACTACTTGCTCACAAAATCAGACATAAAAATGCAAAAGCGTCACAGCCCACTAATAATGAAAAATGGCCGACTTTCTCATTGTTACCATCTAATTATAAAATAAATCAACTGGAATAGAACTATTGTACTTGCATTCCAGTGTATAGTATATAGAGCAGTATAAACAAGTCATTGTCTGGATGAAATGTTAGTTTGGACTGACTTCGCTAGTGCTTTTTATGGAGCCTGTTGTAAAACCAGGCAAATCTCTAGGTGAGTTGATGGACCCCTGGAAGACGTACCCCTGGTTGAGAACCACGACTATAGATGAACCGTAGACAGACAGCCGGAAGGGAGCCTGCCAGCCAGGAGTGGGCAGCGGCCCAGAGTTTTCAAACTCTGGAGTCTACATCAGCCTTCAAGTTACTTGTCTTCAAATGCCGATCAGGTTCCAGCTCTGTAAATGAGATGAGAACCAAAGAGAGCGGCAGTGAAAAGGATAGAGTCAAAGAAGAAACTCTGCAAATAAGCCTTATTCCCACGAGGGTAACGGCTACAAACTGGGACACCCCCCACGCGTCGCCTCTGACACCATGCCTTTTGATCAAGAGTCCATCGTGGGATAAACATGTAGCATGCTCTCCCTCGCCCTCTGCTTAGCCCTGGATGGTGTTCTCTCTTCCAGGCGTTCTGCATGAAAGTCCCAAACAGCAGCTTGAGTCTCAGGGGGTCTAATTAACAGCAGCTTTGAGACTCAGGGGATTGACTCAGGATAGAGGAAAAAGCTCAGATTAACATAAAATAAGTAGTCTGCATAACACCTGTAGTCTGCCAGTCTGCGAAGCTCATCTAGATGGAGTCCCCTTGGGTTCTTTCACCCCTCTTAGCCAGGCAGCATCTCTGTGAGACAGCCTCTGGTGTCAGGTCCTCTTTCTCTCTTGTCATCTCCCTCAGTTACAGTCTGTGTTTCGGTGTACAATCAGGCGTCCCACCGAGATGTGCTCTCTGAGGAGGTTTATTGTTGTCTTTTATCGTCAACATGGTGGGTTTGAAAGTCAGTCACTATTCTACCCAGTGCTGCTGAGTGAACAAGCGTGGGGGTGGAAGGTTGATCCACGCAACAGGAGCTCTCCGCTATTTCTGCCCTCTGGTTCTTATTGGAAAAGTTCTCTTCTAAGGCCTATAAACCGCCTTGCTAAAGTTGACTGTCTCTGACTAAGTTATTGACCTGGTAGATAACTCCCTGCCTCGGGTTTAACAAGATGGAGCATTGTATGTAGAGTTCTTAGACTTCTCTCTAAACAGTGATTCTGATTTATAACAAAAAGGAATTATTGAAAGATTAAATCCAGCCTGCCACAGCTCAGCAAGGGCATTATGTTTTGCCAAATTAGTGACCAGAGATTTCTGCAGTGTTGATCTTCCTCCAAGAATTCATTGTCAGCTCCATCAGCTTCCAGGCTGTTTCCTCGAGACGGTCTGTTACAAGCTGCAATGCTGAACTCACATCCCAAACGAAATAAGCCTTTGCTCGCTCCTTGCCACTCTTCTGTCTTAGCAAAGCTTGCAGTTAGAGACGTCACAATGTTCCGGGCTTTTCTTTGTCCTCGTGCTGCGTGGCTCAGATGTGGGACTAACCGTTTTTGTCCATCGAGTGCTATTTAACCCACCATCCAAAGACCTCGCTGCATCACAGGCAGGGGTGCTGCGGTGCTACACCCAAGGAACTCTAACAGCTGAAACAAAGGAAGTCTCTGGTTAAGGCAGTCTTGGTGCACAGGCCATAGCGCCCACGCCTCGCGATGACCAACTGCTCAGTCAGACCACACACCTAGAAAAGACGCTCCCTGACATTTCCAGTGCAGCGAAACGCATGCACAGAATTCCTGTGACTCGCACTTGATCACGAACCTGATCCCAAGTGTCTGCTGCTGCTGCTCCCCCCTCTCCCTGCCTCCTGTCTTTCACCAAAGACTCCATTTGCCTCCCTCTCCCAGAGCGTCTCTTCCAGGACTGACTGAATCTTGCTCTGTGGGCCTCTTGCAGCTCACAGAGGGTCCACTCCCCTGCAGATGGAGACTGATGGGGAGAGGAGGTTGTGGTGGTATCTGCTCAGTAGCAGGGTTCTCAGCCAACACACAGCTCTTCTCAGTAGCCAGGCTACCTTTTCCACCTCCCGCTTGGTATTATCTTTACATTTCCAGGAGTGCCTATATGCTGTCTTGTTTAGTTCACATAGATCCAGCTTCAGACTCCTTGATACACTGCAAAAGAGCTGAACCCCTCTGCCCTTGCCGGCTTCTCTTCCCCAAGACTTTCAGGTCAGTTGAGATCCTCAATGTAAATATTTCCGTGTGCCCCCATTCCTCCCTTCTTGTACAGACCGTAGTTGCGTCTGTGAAAGTCAGTGACTGGCAGGCTTTCTGAGCAAAATGGAATCTAAACATGCAGGAAATCAGAACTTTTATAGCCACCTCCCTAATGGCACTAAAGCATCCTCTCTTTTCTCTGGGCTGAGGGATTTCTCAGCTTCACTCCCAAGAAACCCATCAAGAAGTGCACGCCCCCCAGCTTGAGTTTGTTGCTGACAGTGGCCTCTCCTGGACCGTGTCAAGTACCCTGTTCATGGAATCAAGCTACACTCTCTGGAAGGCGTTCTTCGCCATGATTTTGCAATGTGAATGGGACAGGCTGAACCCTGAACTCACAGGAAAGCTCACCTGTTGGCAGCCGCTTCTTGCTCCACTTCGCCAGGGCATGGGAATTAAACAAACCGACAGTCTGGCCATGACCCTCCCCAATTCGGGCAGAGGGGTGTAGCTCACAAGGCTTCAATTTGCATATCAAAGGCCTAGTTATACAGGCTGGGATGTCCTATTAAAGTCCCAGGTCCCAAACCATGTCTCCTGCTGTCTCCAGCCCCATTCCCCTGGTTACCCCAAGTCTTAGCTTGCTTCTAAATTGGTGGGGCTGTTTCTAGTCTTTTAAAAGAGGATGAACTCCAAAGAATCGACAGACCTTCTGTGTACCCAAGCCCCACTCAAAGCAGTGGCGGGTTGCTTCAGTTCCACATATCCTAAGGTGAGTCAGTGATAGGTTCAGAGATTCCATGGCCAGAAGGGATCGTTGTGATCATCTCGTCTGACACCCGGCATGACACAGGCCAGAGAACATAATTCCTAGAGCCGAGCTTTTAGAAAAACCTCCCAGCTTGATTTCAAAATTGTCAGTGATGGAGACTTTCACTGTTAGAAGTTGACACCTTATTTCCAGTTTGAATTTGTCTAGCTTCAACTTCCAGCCCTTGGATTGTGTTAAACCTTCCTCTGCTAGGCTGAAGAGCCCATTATTAAATATTTGTTCCCCATGTAGGTACTTATGAATTGTAATCAATCCATCTCTTAACCTTCTCTTTGGGTACGTCTACACTTACCGGAGGGTCCGGCGGCAGGCAATCGATGTTCTGGGATCGATTTATCACATCTGGTTAAGACGCGATAAATCGATCCCGGAAGTGCTCGCAGTCGGCGCCGGTACTCCAGCTCGGCGAGAGGAGTACGCGGCATCGACGGGGGAGCCTCCCTGCCGCGTCTGGACCCGCGGTAAGTTCGGACTAAGGTACTTCGAATTCAGCTACGTTATTAACGTAGCTGAATTTGTGTACCTTAGTCCGAAGTGGGGACTTAGTGGGGACCAGGCCTTTGTTGTGTGCCTTGAGTCTATCACATACTGACACAACATTCGCTTTCTTCCAGTCTTCTGGAACTTCCCCAGGGTTTCAAAGCTTATTGAAACGCGACATTAACAGCCCAGTGAGCTCCTCAGTCAGGTCTTTTCAAACTCTTGAAGGCAGGTTATCTGCTTCCCAATTATCATTTACATTTTTCGGATTTAATTCTTCCTCCCCGTTGATTTGGCTCATAATTGTTTTCAGCTTTGCGCAATTGTCCCTTGTAAAGCACCAAGTTATATACATCACTGAACTGGACTTTATTCTGTCTGCACATTATAAAAGTGTACAAAGGTGGTGACACAGATCCCTCAGAAGGAGAGCGTCTCTCCTTGTTTAGCCCTGATAAAATCACCCATCCCGCGGCTTGGCCAGCCCATGTCTTTCTGTGATTACATGGCCATGGCGGAGCGCACAACTGCCGACATGGGGTAGGTTTGCTGACTAAGGCAAGTCAAGTTTTCTGGGAACTGGCCAGTGGACTATGGATGGACATGCCCATCGTGGCTACAGGATGGGTACTGTCATAACTATCAAGATGTCAACTCCTGCCTCTGATCGGCCCATGATGCCAGCCTCCATTGCGCACCTATTAAATTATCAAACAAGCGCCATGATGCTTTCTATCATGCTGCCCCTCACACACAGCTCCCTGTAAACATCCACAAAGCTACCTTGTTCGTCTCCTTCACATCCCTCCTTAAAACTCTCCTTTGCCATGATGCCTACAAAAAACTTGACAGTTGTTAGTCCACTGGTGTGCTGAGACCTCAGGCTGTCATGCTGCCTCATTGTTCCCTTGTACATCCTTGCCTGTCTGGTGTCTGCATCTACCCGCTGTCGCTTGCCTTATATTTGGATTGTCAGCTTCCTGTTGTATGTTTGTACAGCGCTAGCACCGGGGGACGGAGCCTGGTCCCTGGCGAGGCCTCCTAGGCAGTGCAAATAACACATCATCATCATAATAACTCAGAAGATGAGCAGGATGACTGGATGTAGACAGGCTAGTAATTTTAATGTCATTACCTTCCCTGTTAAGAGGGGATGAGGAGACCATGTTCCCGACCCAGCGATTCACACTACTCCAAGTGTGTATATCTCTCCTGCAGCATTGCCTGAAGATCTGATCTACTTAGTTAGGTTTCTTTTACCAGATATATCAGGATTTTGGTTAGTTCAGTTTCTGCTAGTTAATTTAACCCAGACAGAACTTCAAATTCAGCGTGGGGATGCAAAATTCTTCATTTGCGGGGAGCGGAATACTAGATGAACGAATCATCTGACTAAAGAGGAAGTTACTCATAACTGACAAGTTATGATGAGGCTTCTGTGAGAGACTATGCTATGAAATACCTGGCTTCTGACACATGAAAAGGTCACAGGTGAATTCCATCGCTGTGAATTCCATCATGTGTTTCGAAGGGACTGGACATCTTTGTTTTAGGAGGTGGAAGAGGAGTTTTGCTTTCCCTTCCCCCTGAAAGATCAGAATCGGCTTTCTCCAAAGCACTTGTGTACTTGGGGGCAGTTAGTTTCTTGCCTTGCCATGCAATATCGCCTTAGGTTTTAGTGGGGACATTTTTCCCTGCTGTTGTTGCAGCGTTAAAATACAGGTGGCGTGTCCAGTGCCCAGTGCTGGCTGTTCGCCGCTCGCTTCAGTAGCTTCAGTGTGAAGTTAAGGGGCCCTTCCCCCCCCCTTGTTTTCTCTAGTTCCCAGGGATTGTCCATCTGGTATTTCGGCTAGCAGCATTTGCTTGTGAATAGCAGAGTTGGTAGGGTGCACTAATTGGGCGCCATTGCTTCAGTCTGACTGCAATGGATGCTAGCACTCAGAGCAAGGGTTTGCACTCAGCCGCGACATGGATCCCCTCTGGAGAAATATGAAGGTAGGATTAGGTTTATTTTTCAAACTTAGTCACTCAAGAATGTGCTGCCTACGTGGCCTGAAGTTTGTCTCGCTGCTGGGCATTGTTAATGTGCTGCCTGAGAGCCTCACTGCTATTGTCACAGGGAAATTCAAAGCAGACCCAAAGCAAATTAGAAGCCAAGTGCTGTATGGAAACAATTTCTAGTGTAACTAATTGCTCTAAGTTAGCAGAGATGCAGGGTTTTCTTTGTCTGCTTATGGGCTGCTGTGTTGTGACGGTCACATATAAGCCTGGATAACATGCCAGTGTTTTCAATCTAAAATTGTTTTTTCGTGGCATCGTTGAGAGCTATTAAAGTGGGGTGTAATCTCCAGCCAGCAGGTCTCATCAGCTTGGGTTTCCCACATTGCAAAATGTGACAAAGGACACTTGGCTGTTGTGACTGTGGACAAATGCTAGTGGTTGTGCAGGTGTTGTGTGGATTTTAGAGGGAACGGGTTTGAATGACTGGGTTTTTGAATACAAAGAATCATTCTCGGAGTAAATGCAGAGTGCTTTCTCCGGCAGATTGTTTGCTGGGGACAGAAAGGAGAGAGACCTTTTCTTTGGCTTTCGCTCTATTGTGTGCTCCGTCGCTCTGAAAGCGTGCACTGTGAGTATTGTCTTTGCAGAGAATGCCAATCTGTGAGGTCCCAACTCTGCGGAGTTCAGTGCCTTGGCAGCTGACTGCTGGAGATAAATACACTGCAGGACCCCACTGTAGGAGGAGCCGAGGCCAGCTTCAAAAAGCCTCTACGTGTTACACTTTATATAAAAACGGGGCAGGTGCTTGGCACAGTTTAGGTCAGTGCAGCATGTAGTGTTCAGGAGGGTTCTCCTAGGATCTCTGCTCCTGCACTGTCAGGAGGATGGGTGCAGGAGCAGAGATCCAAAGAAAGGCCTCCCGTACCCTACACACAGCCCTGAACTGAGCAGTGCCAAGCCCTTGCCCAATTTCTAGGTAAAGCACCAAAGCACCCGCCTGCCAGAAACGTTTTTTCAAACTCCCACCTGAAATGCTGATTGTTAGTTACATTGCAGTCGTGGCTGGAGGCCCCAACCAGATTGAAGCCTCATTGTGCTGTTTGCTATGTAGCCATCTAGTAAGAGACAGTCCCTGCCCCAGAGAGCTTGCAGGGGGTAAGGCCAGACAGGTGTAGCAAGTACACTGAGTGACGAGGGGAATAGTCCTTGCATACAGTAGCAGTGTGCAGTTTGTAGAGGCCAAGGATGGTTTGGTCGTTTGAAATCAATAACGTATCAGTAGCAGTATTCCCAGCTCACCCCCTGCCTGCCCATTCCTCCCTTTCCCAAAGCAGAAATATCACAGGGGCCTGGGGACTTGGCCGACACAGGGGTCGGGCAGTGCCAGAGCCACAGGGGCCTGGGACTTACAGCGGCTTTTTGTTGCCAACCTCCTTGGCACTGATCACTAGTGGCAAAGTGCTTAGACACAAGGCCACCAGTAGACTCAGCCTATGCTTCATTCTCAGCAGAGTCGCAGACAGTCCTTTGTGGCTTCCTGGAAGGAGAAGTCCTGGGTTTCTGCTGTCGCCTTCTTTGATCTTCCCTGTACCGTCATTCACTGTTGCTTCAGAGGCGCGGATGCATGACCCTTCATGTGTTTTCTTCATCTCTGAAGAGGGAGCCTGAGTGGTTGATGTGCCTCTGTCTCCCACTCCAGACACCTCGTTAATCATGTTGGAGGTTTGCACCAGGGTCCAATTTAGGGCAGGCGACCGCATGGGATGCCAGGCTTGGGGGGTGCCAGGTTCGGGGTGCTGATTTTGTTCTTAGCAACAAAAGGGAAAATAGAATGCATTGATCATACAATTTTGAACGAGCTGGGCAAAATCAAGGATATGACGCACAGGTGCCAACTTTCGTTGGTGCTGGTGGGTGCTCGCACCCCCCCCAGCCCCAGCCTCGCCCCGACTACGCCTCCTCCCTGCCCCTATTGGACCCCTCCCCAAATCCCTGCCCTGGCCCCGCCTCCTCCCCCAAGCATGCCGCATTCCTCCTCCTCCCCCCTCCCTCCCAGTCTTGCCGTGAGAAACAGCTGTTTCACGGCGCAAGCGTTGGGAGGGGGTAGAAGCAGGACTCGGCGGTGCGCTCAGGGAAGGAGGCGGAGCAGAGGCAGAGGTGAGCTGGGGCAGGGGGCGGGGCGGGGAGCTGCTTGTGGGTGCTAAACACCCACCAATTTTTCCCCATGAGTGCTCCAGCCCTGGAGCACCCACGGAGTCGGCGCCTATGATATGACGTTGCCAATAAATGAGCAGAAGCGACACTTCTCAAAGACACACTGCGAAAGATGTCATTTACAGTAAGATTTGTTGATGACGAGGATGGCTGTATCCAAGTAAAGGACCATTTTATCTCTTTCTGGTCTGGGGACAACTCGACTGGAAAAGGCCTAACAGGACTGTTTATGAACGTTTTGAGAATAAAATAAATCTTCAGGACTGCTGGGGCCAAGGCTACGACAACAGTGTGAACATTACAGGAAGAGACAGTGGCTTCCAGGCAAGGATCCTTGTGCTGAATCCAAGAGCTTTCTTCATGCCTTATGGCTGCCATTCCCTCAACCTGGTTGTGTCAGATGCATCATCATCTTCTTTAGATTCAGTATCTTTCTTTGGAGCACTGCCAAGGATACATATCTTGTTTTCAGCATCAACTATCAGGTGAAAGATCTTCACGAACAAGGTTAGAAAACTGACGGTGAAGCCCCACTAAGTAACTCTCACTGGGAGAGCTGCATTGACAGCGTGAGGCCGGTGAGGGACCAAGTGACTGAGGTTTATGACGCCCTGATGGAATTGGCGCAGTCGAGTAAAGCCGAGGCCAGAATCCGACATGAGGCACAAAGCCTGGCAAACCAGATCATTGACTTCAAATTTCTGTCTCACTTGTGGTTTGGCCCGATACCCTGTTCCAAGTAAACGTTGTTAGTAAGGCATTACACACTCCGTCGATGGACTTTGCGACTGCTACTATTTTGATGAGAAACTGCCTTGATTTCATTGTGGCCTACAGAGACAACAGATTTGAAGATGCCATCACTGCTGCCAAAGAAATGGCAGAAAACTTAGCAGTTGAGCCTGTCTTCAAGGAAACTCGCATTCATTGGAAGAAGAGACAATTTGATTACAAGGGCAGTGATGAGGTGATGGGAAGCTCGGAAGAAAAATTCAAGAGGGAGTTTTTTTGCTCGCTTGTTGACACGCTTTGAGTGTCCATTGAAGAAAGGCTTAGACAAATGAAGCACCACAAAAAGACCTGGGAGTTTTTGTATGACTTTAGTAAGCTGCCAGGACAGGAGAACACTCTTAACAATTGTATGGACCTTCACTGGACGCTGACACCTGGGGAATGTTTGGATGTCAATGATAAAGATCTATGTTGAATTGGACATCTGTCATATTTTGCCACACGGGAAGCGCTCTCCACTCCAAGTTCTCCATTCATGATCCAGAGCTGAAGGACACTTTTCCTGATGTGCGGATAGCTTTGAGGATTCTGCTCACGTGCTGGTCACAGTCGTGAGTGGTGAACACAGATTTTCAAAGCTCAGGCTCATTAAAACATATCTTTGATCGACGATGGCTGATGAGAGACTGACATCGCTTGCTATTTTATCCCTTGAAAATGCCATTGGCCATTCTCTGGATCTCTCTGACACAGTGCTTTAGTTCACAAGGGCAGAGGCAAGAAAAGTGACCTTCTGAACGAAAGGACTAGGGTTAACATTCTAAGGCCGTCACCTACTGTAATACCATTTTATACTGATCCACCCAGTGCTGGTGCACAGTTCAATTTCTTGATGTTAGGTCATTTCAGTTATTTTTAAAAATTAAAACGTTTCTATAAGCTTAGAGGAAACATTTTTTAAATTTGCTTATATATGGCGTGAATAAATACAGATTTACAGATCCTAGCGTGCAAATTTATAATATTATATGACAGGGATAAATCATGCATGCAAATCATGCATCAAAGTCGTGAGATGGGGTACAAATGCAATAAAAATAAAGTATTCAAAAGTTTAACAAATGGCTGATGGGGCGCCAAAGATGCTCTTCGCCTGGGGCGCCATTTGGTCTAGGGCCAGCCCTGGTTTACACACTCTTCTCCCTTTGGCTTCTCCTTCTCCTTGGGGATTACGCGTGATGCCCCCTCAACACCCTTACAGTCCTTATGGCTCTTTGATTCTTGGCCTGTTGTGTATGGTGGCAGCCCTTGTACCTAGCGCCTGTTGTAGCTAGTCCGTATGCGAAAAACACTAAGCACCCTGAGCACTAAGGAGAAACCAACTCTTGCAGTGGTTCTCAACCTTTCTTTTTCGCGGACCACTTGAAAACTGCTGAGGGTCTCAGCGGACCACTTAATGCTCTTTCCAAATGTTGTTTGTACTAGTAGCTAACTATTGTAAAGCACTTTGGGTAAAAGCGCTATATAAAAAAACCTTAATAATAATAAACGTTTTTGTTCTACAAATAAAAGCACACAACTCATATTTTAATATCAATAGGCTTACCTTTCTAATACAATGGATGTGCCCTCACTGCCCCACCACAGCAGCCACAGAGCCCTGCAGGTCCCAAATTCCCCCCACCCCCTCTTCTCACCCCACTGCCCCCTCCCACCTACCCTCTATTCCCCCCAAGGCCACCACCTCACCTTACATGTGCGTCTTCTCCAGGGTCCAGGCACCTAATTAGTGGAGTCACGCCTGCGCAGCTCCACTAATTAAGTGGGTGGCCCTTCATTTTCTCATGTGCAGCCGCCCAGGCATGCAGAGGGAACTATCCGCGGACCACCTGAATGGAGCTCTCAGAGCACGGGTCTTCCATGGACCACAGTTTGAGAACCTCTGAACTATAGGGTTCATTTTCTCCAAAAGGCACATCTCCTCCTCCAGTTCCCCATATTACAGCTTTTCACGCATGGGAAGAAAAGGGGTCTATTAGTCCATCCTTTTCTTAACTCCATCCCCAGATAACAGGATGCCCATCTCTTGTTCCTTCACTCCTGGTGCCTTTAAGCAATTCCAGGAGATGTCCTGCTTTTCTGAGGGGTTACTGGTCCCTGTGACTACAGTCCATGAGAAATCTCTTTTGTGTGTTTACAGATTTTAAGGAAGAAAAGATTCTTGATCTCCTGATTAGTGAAGGGCTTTGAACCTGAGTGACAAGTGCTGCTCACACCAGATGGTGTCTCTGCGGTGCTGAGTAGAGATCTGAACGCCACCCACTGATGGTGGGGTGGAAGTGTTCTCTTGTCACCCTTTACGTGGGCAGCCCTTTAATGTTGATGTTGTGGGTGCTGTAGAAATCCCCAAGACTCAAATTCCAGGTAGCTTCTGTTCCTGAATGTGTACCAATCCACACTTATATTGTAGACAGTAGCCTGGTAATTTATTGATTAGGGAGCAGTAAATCCACCTTCTCTCTGAGAATGTGCTGCGCCTTTCTGAGGCATGTATTCTGGCTCTCCCTAATGGAATGGATGGTCACCGCAAACTTTGCTTTGCCCTGGTCCCTTGGTGTAGGACAGGTCCGGCATTGACACCTAAATTCCATTGTGGTGTGGGTAGGCTCTGTGGGGGGAGGACGGTTATAATCTTTTTGATAACGAGTTTCAGGAACGGCCTCCCTATGGTTTAACACTAAGTAGATCACAAAAGATGGCAGCTTCTTTCCTGGCTGACCCCGGAGTTAATTCCTTCGGCATAATTTGAGAATGTCAGTAGCATGCAGCTCCTCCACCACACACAGACCTGCATCTTTGTACTGTGCTAGTTGTTTGTTAGCGTCTGGAGAAATGAAGCGCTCTCTCTCTCTCTCTCTCTCTCTCTCTCTCTCTCTCACACACACACACACACACACACACACACACACTGGCAGCTGAAACCTGCAGCCCCTCCCACCCAGCCACTGAAGCCCAGAGCCCCAATCCTCCTCCACCCTCTCCACGCACCCCAGTGCACCCCAGACTGGGAGGTCAGCTGGGAGCTTCAAAAGCCCGTGGAAGGGCTGGTGCACACGTTGTTCACTTGGGTGCTGGGCGGTGCTCTCCTTGCTGTTGTTCTGCGGCTGGAAAGTGCAGTTGTGAAGATGCCGTGACCTGGAAAAGCCGCAGTGGCCATTTAGCCATCCACTGCGGGGAGGATGGAAGGCAGAGGCCATTGTGCAGAGGACAAAGCTGCATTATTAACTCGCCTGTGACAGGCACTGGGGACTTGAATTGCCATCAAGATTTACAATCCTTTCTAAGTTCCTCTTGGGCTGTTAGCTTCTCCTGGCTCCTTTCTGCCACTGCCAAGGAACCTGCCAGCAACAACGGGAGCCACTGCCCCACCCCAGGGCGTGGACCAGCGAAATTAGTTACATGTCACATGGGGGACAACATCGACCAAGCTCTGCCAGCTGGTCGCCCCATCCTGCCCTCACCTTCCTGAAGATTAGGTGTCACTGCCAGAGCACAGAACAACCCTGGTTCCAACCCACTGAGACCAGCCCAGTCCACCCAGTGACAACCCTGCGCCGTCCCCTATTTCCATCCCCCCCCCCATGGACAAACACCCCCACACACACTCCAGATGTGGCCCTCCCACACCAGCAGACACTTTTTCCCCACCCAGCTGTGTTCTTTAAAAGCCTGCTGTCAGGGGTCAGGGAGGCGGTAGGACGGACGGACTGTCGCTGTGCTAGGCAGGTCAGCACGGGGCTGCTGCTGTGTCTGCAGGCTTTGGTTGTTGTCGTTGTAGATCTGGCAGCATTTGTTCTGGAGCAGCTGCGGCGGTTTCTGAAGTAGCTTCTAGCTTTGCGTGTGTAGTGAGACTGGCTGGGCACACTCCATGTAACTGCAGCTCAAAAGAACAGTCGTTAAAGGACTAAGGAGGCTCCCAAGCCCTTGCATCTGTCTCTGGAGTGGCCCTGCTCTGTCTCTTGCCCCCGCAGATATGGCCCTGTGCATTGGCATTCAGTTACCGTACAGATCGCAGAGCTGAGCGTACGTTCCTCCCCCAGGGCCTCATAACACCTAGGGCCTGTTCTCCCCCCTTTGCATCGATATCCCGCGTATAAGGGGGACCGCTGGCTTTTTTGTCTTTGTTGGGAGGAACCTTGTGTTCTCTATGTGGAGAAATATGTGGAGACAGTTTCTGCTCCACACTTGCATTCTAGCTGCTGTCTCTCAGTTGATGGCACTTGGCTATATTGGATCACCCCATTGAGCATAGCAGTGGATCAGGACCATTAACAATACAGACTGTTATCATAGACTCATAGAATCAGGGTTGGAAGGGACCTCAGGAGGTATCTAGTCCCACCCCCTGCCAAAGCAGGACCAATCCCCAACTAAATCATCCCAGCCAGGGCTTTGTCAAGCCGGGCCTTAAAAACCTCTAAGGAGGGAGATTCCACCACCTCCCTAGGTAACCCATCCCAGTGCTTCACCACCCTCCTAGTGAAATAGTGTTTCCTAATATCCAACCTCGACCTCCCCCACTGCAACTTGAGACCATTACTCCTTGTTCTGTCATCTGCCACCACTGAGAACAGCCGAGCTCCATCCTCTTTGGAACCCCCCTTCAGGTAGTTGAAAGCAGCTATCAAATCCCCCCTCATTCTTCTCTTCTGCAGACTAAACAATCCCAGTTCCCTCAGCGTCTCCTCATAAGTCATGTGCTCCAGCCCCTAATCATTTTTGTTGCCCTCCGCTGGTCTCTTTCCAATTTTTCCACATCCTTCTTGTAGTGTGGGGCCCAAAACTGGACACAGTACTTCAGATGAGGCCTCACCAATGCCGAATAGAGGGGAATAATCATGTCCCTCGATTTGCTGGCAATGCTCCTACTTATACAGCCCAAAATACTGTTAGCCTTCTTGGCAACAAGGGCACAGTCAACTCATATCCAGCTTCTCGTCCACTGTAACCCCTAGGTCCTTCTCTTCCAAATGCTTCTACTTTAGTGATTCTCCAGTGCCTCTGCAGAGAGGTAGCAGATGTTGGGGCCTTGCAGGTCAGCTTCCCAGTGGAGGAGAAAGCAGTGACATGGGCTCTGGGCAGACTGTACATGTAACTCATTGTATTTACACACCTTCACCAGTCCTGGAACAGAGGTGGTCACACAGCACACAGAGAACAGACTCCTCGGACCAAGAACCTGCCTCTCCCCAAACCAAAACGAAAACCAGCACAGCAGGTTTTCCCAAGCCTTACATTTGCTTGCACACTAAGGCCATGCCTACACTGAGAGCTTGGTGTGTGATTCCCAGCTTGCAGACACACAATCGCACTAGCTCACTATAAATAGCAGGGTTGTCGCGGTATCCCAGGTGGCAGTATCTGTGCAATGGCTTGGTCATGCCAAGTAGATACCCCCGGGATTTGGGTGAGGTTGTACTCAGCACAGCCGAGGCGTGTCCCTGCTGCTGCTGCCTGTATGACCGAGCTACGCTGCCATTTATATTCACACCAGCTCTCATGAGCTGGCAGAAGTGCACACAAGCTGGGAATCACTCCCCTAGCTCCTAGTGTGGACGTAGACTGTTTAACTGCGCCCCCTGGTGACACCTGTCAGAACAGCATGCACAGCTGTGGCACCCAAACTCTGCTTATCCAGGACTCCCATTTGAAACTTGCCAGGAGTCTGAGGGGCAAGCTAATTTTCATAAAATAGAGCAGATTGAAGCTACTGCCATAACACGGGCCAGAGAACTTCCCTGAAATAGTCCCTGTGTGAACTACAGCAGATCCTTTAGAAAAACATGCAACATTGCTTGTAAAGTTGCCAGTGAGGAAGGCTCCACCACAACCTTTGATAATTTGTCCCAACTGTTGATTACACTCGCTGCTAAGAATGTCCATCTCATTGTCTGATTCTGTACTCTTAGCCCAGCCAGGCTTGGGCTTGTTGAAAAACGGTGGCTGCAGTAACTAGTCACAGAAATTGGACATTTCAACTGGGAGTCCTTGGAGCGCGAGCGTCTAATTACTGCCCCTCTGGGCAGTGCTTGGGTACAGTGGCCTCTGATTCTTGTCAGCCACTCCACGCTGCTCCTGCAACACAATTGTAACTTCTACCGATACGAGGATGTCTGAAGAGGCTGGTTTAGGCAGCTGTGTGCGGATTAATTCGTACTAACCTCATGCTGTAGCATCCATGTACAGTAAAAGCTGTGTTATCCAGCACTTTACCAACCGGAAAGCTCTAGAAACTGCCATTTCTGATATCCCTTAAAAGTCTGGTTGGTGCGGGGCTGGCAGGTTCCCTACCTGGCTCCGCATGGTTCCCCGGAAGCGGCGACCTGCCCCTGCTGCTCCTAGGTGGAGGAATGGCCACGGGGGCTCCGTGCACTGCCTCCGCCCCACTCCGAGCACTGGCTCTGCAGCTCCCATTGGCTGGGAACTGCAGCCAATGGGAGCTGTGGGGCGGCACCTGCGGGTGGAGGCAACGCGCAGAGCTGCCTGGCCGTGCCTCCGCCTAGGAGCAGCAGGGACATGTCGCCACTTCCCAGGAGCTGCCTGAGGTAGGTACTGCCTGGAGCTAGCACCCCCAAACCCCTCCCGCACCCTAACCCCCTGCCCTGAGTCCCTTCCCACACCCAAACTCCCTCACTCCATATCACTCTTGGTTAACCAGAATTTTTGACTAACCCATTCCCCCAGCATGCCGGATAACAAAGCTTTTACTGTATTTTGGTGAGCACAGCACTGATACTTCATCATTCAGTCATTCCCAGGAGAGGAGCAGCCGGAAGCACCATCAGGATCAGCCCCACTGTGCTAGGGGCACAAAACCAACTCCAGGAGAGTCCCTACCCCCAAAAGCTCACTGAATACAAGATGCCAGTGGGTGTAACCAACAATAGGCACAAATGCGGTCAGGAGGGTGGGCACACAGCGACCGGAACGGGGGCTGCTGGCATACAGTCCTTCGCGTTTTCCTTGGATTTCAGTAAACCAAAGCTATCAAAGTAAATAACTCACGTCTCTGACTCCTACAAAGCTGATGGTTGGGCTGTCTAGCAGTCCATGAGAATGAACAGTTCCTTAAAAGAATAGGGGGAGGGGTTACATGAATGATTTCAGTAAAGGCAATTTCAAAGAGGAGCCCTAAACCAGCGTCCAGTGATGGATCCAGTGCAGACGGCACAGGGTAGAATTCTCTGGCCTGGATTCTGCAGCACATCAGACTAGATTGTCACAATGGGCCCTTCCGGCTTTTAAATCTCCGACGCTACGGCCGGGCTTTCGCAGTACCTCTTGGGGGCCCGCTGTCACGGCCCCTTCCTTTCCCCGTCCAGCGTGTCACTGGAATGGTCAAATTAAAGCGAACAAAGCGTCAAATTCCTAGAACCCGGCTAGTGACTAATCCAGGCGTCTCAACCATAATGGGGCTTGTAATATAGTATGTGTCTGTCAATACTGCATTCCTGTACAGGAGAAGCGAAGGGTGGAGGTGGGGAAAGGCTGGCCAGGTCACAGGTCATGGTGGTGGGAGCCGGCCTGGCTGGGTTAGGGGCCATGGTGGGGGGGAAGGATCAGGCAGGTTAGGGGCCATGGTGGCAGGGGAGGNGGTCGGGGCTGTCTGGGTTAGAGGCCATGGTGGCAGGGGAGGACTGGGGAAGGTGTCCTCCATGGTGTTACTGGCAGGGCACACACACCAATCTCACAGGAGAGCTAGAGAAGGAGCAACAGTCTCATTCCCAACAAAAGCTGCCGCTTGCTACCGACCCCAGTTAATGGGGGTGAATTGAAATGCGGGATGCAAGTAGCAGGTAACTCCAGGGCTGTGCAGCTCACAGGCCCACCGAGGGCTGAAAGAAGCTGTGGTGCTGCTAGCTACTTCCCAAAGGCCGCCTGCCCCTCCCGGCGTGCACACTGGAGAAGACGGCCAGGCCAGCTCCAGAATTGCCCGTGCCGGGAGTGTCCCTGCTGCAGGGTGGAGCAGTGATGGTGCAGCCAGCACAGCTGGAGCCCACTGCATAAAGAGCCTGTTGTTTGGCGGAGTTGTTAAGCCCCATTGACAATGGCAGCCCCTCTGGCTCGCGCACTTGGTGCTGCCTTGGCCCGCACACTGACCCTTTTCTCTTGGGCTGCACCGAGCGGGGGGTTTATTCCTTCCAGAGCAAACTGATTGGCTGTTCTCCTTGTCGTTGCTCCCTGCAGGCGTACGAGTGGGCGCTGGAGGGGATGCGACACCTAGCCTGCATCAGCATGGAGGACTGCAGCTCCCCAGAGCACTGTGCGGCAGTGATCAAGTGTTTGGAAAGCTACAAGGGACAGCACCCGGAAATCAGCGATGCCAAATTCCAGGAGATGAAAGAGCTGGCCTGTGAGCTGAAGAGCGACAAAGGGCTGAAGCAGTGGAAATTTGCATGGTCCAAGTGCCAGGAGACAAAACTGGTCTTTGAGAAGAAGCTAGAAGCTGCCCTGAGAACACGAAGGTCTCTGCTCTCTGAGCGGAAGCCAGGTGAGGGGGAGCACTCCAGCTGTGGTGGTGAGAGCAGCCGGCTGTCCCGCAGGAGGCACTCGGAGGGAGCCATCCCTGGGCTGCTTTCAGACAGGAGTCCCAGCGTGTCCCATTTCTACAGCAGGCCAAACCGTTCTCCTGGGTGGACCAGGGAAAAAGCTCTCTCACCGTCCCTGAGCGGCTCCGGGGATGTCAGTGCTGGGGAAGAATTGACCTCCCAAGCTGCTCCCAGCAGGAGTCCCCACTTGAGCAGGGTTTCTCTTGGTACAGTGGCCTGCGAGGCTCCATGCCACATGCCCGAGGACAAGCCAAACCTGGAGAGTATTTTAGAAATTCTTGAGGCGAATTCATCCTGCTCCACCGCGTCCGCCTCCAGGAGGCCACCATCCAAGAGGACGCTGAAAAAGGCCCAAAGCTTTGATCTTCCCTGCAGCGAGAGTCTGCGGTCCAGCTGCCAGAGGACGCTGAGCGAGCCGGCCAGGTACGGCAACACGGGAGTCTTCATTAAGGGGCTGGAAGTGAGCAGCACGGAGCTCGCGGACAGGACTCACGCCGCATGGCAGCAAGCCGCTCACAGCTGGGCTGCGCACTGCCTGCCCGAGGAGCAGAGGAGCTACGGCTCCACGCCAGAGGCCAAGAGCCGGGGCAGGTAGGTGACTTCTTCTCCCAGCCCATGTGCAGGGGCCAGGCAGGCTGCGAGGGGATGGGTCTCCCTGTGGCTGCTAAGGCACAAAGCAGCACTCCTGGTGACACGGTACTGAGTGCTCTGCCGGAGCCTGCCTCATCTCCAGCACTGGGGCGAGTCCTGGGGTGGAGACAGGCCCCATGGGCTGAGGAGGCAGATTCAGAGAGGCACGAAAGGGAAGCTCCAACTTCCTAAAACACACAGTGCTGGCAGCTGGGTCAGGGAGGAGTCACCATCTTCCACTACACGCTCCACAGCGAGGCCCCCTTGTGAGGAAGGGGGGGAAAGTGTCTCTAATGGGGCAACGTCTAGGCTATTGGCGTTAAAGGAGGACGACCTCTAGCCAGGTTGTGGGGCCTCTGCAATGAGGTGGATATTGATTTTATTTTGCGAATGCACAAGTGGTACGATAAAGATGTAAGAACTGGGGCACCCATTTCCTGGGGATAAAGAAACACCAGGACAAAAGCCTCTCCCCGGTAAGGCACTGGGCTCTAGGCTCCCATTTTCAACAGGGTTGACACGTCGTCTTGCAGCATTTCCCCCCGAGGGATGCCCAGAAGGGGAAGGAGGTTGGGTTTTAGCGTGGCCTTGAACTGGAAGGAGCACACTCCGCTCAGTCCCCTCAGGGACCCGGCAGTCTGCAGAGATTGCCTGTCGTGCCCGAAAACAATGGCACGGGTTCCCCAAAGTGGAAGAGAGGCGAGGAAGGGGGCTGAGGATTCCAAAGTGGTTCAGGATGATGTGACTGCCGGGTACAATCCAGACCCGTGGGGGGGGGGGGGGGGGTGCGTTCCCCCTGCCCTGTCCCCCGGGGTGCCTTGCAACGCCGTACTCTTATAGCTCCCAGCCTGGGCTGCTCTGCCAGCGTCCAGATGTGTGTGTGTGTAACTGCAGCCTGCCAGTCACACCCTGTCTCTCACCAGCCTTGGTTCTACTGCAGGGTGACCCCAGCTCACTCCCAGCCCCCAGAAATGCACGTCCTGTACTGCCCAGCCCTCTCCTGGACAGTCCAGGTATATCAAGGTCATTATTCCTTTCAGGGAAGAATATACACTAGCTTGTTATCTTAAGTAGAGTTACCCAGACACTTTAACTTAAACACACTGGATTAGATAAAACAAACGTATTAACTTCTGAGGGAGAGATTCTAAGTGAGTACAAGCAAGGAGGCATAAAAGTCAGAAATGGTTACAAGAAAAAAATAAAGATAAAACTCTTCCTACTGCCTAACTGAACAAACTCCATTAGATTGAAGCAAAGTTTCTCACCACATGCTTCCAACAGCAACACTCACCAAACTCCTTGGGTCAGGACCCCTCCCCCAGAGTCCAGCGGGCTGCTCCCTTTGTCTTCGCAGGGACAGAGCATGAGATGGGCAGGGAGAGAGAGAGGGGGGAATCTTGGGGGTTTGCCCCTCCTTTTTAGAGGTGTTCAGTCCTGCTTTGAAAAGCATTTCTAGCTGAGACCCAGGAGACAGGCGGTCTGCTGAACAAAGGAGACCCCATGCAGTTTCTTTGCTAAGATGCAGATCTTTCTGTCCCCGACCCCAGTTTGGGTCAAAGACTGGCCTTTTGGTAGGTAATGGCCCATTAGCTGTGTTGTCACCTGGCTGGGACGTCAGCTTGCCCTTTGTCTTTGAGAAACTGGTTTAACCACTCCCCAGACTTACCTGGGAAACACTCTTCAGTCAGCTGATTTCAGCGTATGTCCATACCTTTACCTATAATGTGGCGATATGCACTTTGCCATGATACTGCTGATCAGCAAGTTATGAGTTTTCAAATGACACCTCACAGAGCAGGGCTTGTACAAAGTCTATTCCAGTAGCGTGTAGGGTGTGAACACAGGGCTGTATTCCGTCACTTGAGGAAGGAGGCTCAGGATCTGGGTCATCCCCAAGTGGTTCAGGGTGCCCTGGCCCACTGCCAGCCCTGCCATGTACATGCAACATGTCTTGCTACTGCAGCAGCCAAGGCCAAAGGGGAGGATTTTAGCTGCCTCTGGCAGAGTTGGCAGACCTCCTGTTCTGTCTGGCTCTCGGCTGGTAGGCTGTTCCCCTAAAGGGTACTGGAGCTGAAGGGGAATGTCCGTGGGAAGCAGATGGAGCAATCCCAGAGGCCCTGCAGAGTGCTCAGAACAATTCCTTGGGGCTGTGGCCAGGCAAACAACTGACTGTTTGACTCTGCGAGGCAATGCTGGAGCTGCTGCTGGGAAAAAGCCCATCACTGTGCTTTGACTTCTGCTCCAGCACCCGTGTCTTTGAGACTTTCTGCAAAGGGACAAAGGAGGAAGTTGACCTTAGCCCAGGCTAGCATGAAGATTCGACGTGTGTTCATGGGTGGGAGAATGTTCAGGAGGCAGGGGGCTGTGCTCTGGCCCAGCGGATGTCCTCTGTATGTAAAGGGAACCGAAACCTTCTCATAAGGAGTACGTGAGGATCCCCTTGGCTGGCACGCTCGGCTGTGTCGAGAGCCACCCTGGCGCCCAGTAGGTGTGATCTGTCTGTAGTGAGTGGCTGGGCTTGAAAGCTGCGGCCCAGTGGAGACTTCCTCATCCAGCCTGACAAGAGGTGGAATCCAAACTTCTCCTGAGCTGTGCACAGGCTGCCCCCAGCAGGCGCTGTGCATGGCATGGGGAGCGCCTTTACCAGCAGCCGTCTGCCTCCCAGCATAAGACTGGCCAGACTGGGTCAGACCAATGGTCCAGCTAGCCCAGTATCCTGGCTTCTGACAGTGGCCAGTGCCAGGTGCTTCAGAGGGAATGAACAGAACAGGCAATCGAACGAGTGATCCATCCCCTGTCGTCCAATCTCAGCTTCTGGCAAACAGAGGCTAGGGACACTCAGCATATGGTTGCATCCCTGGCCATCTTGGCTAATGGCCATTGATGGGCCGATCTGCCATGAACTTATATAGTTCTTTTTTGAACCCTGTTATAGTCTTGGCCTTCACAACATAACCTAACAAGGAGTTCCACAGGTTAACTGTGCGTTGTGTGAAGAAATATTTCCTTACATTTGTTTTAAATCTGCTGCCTCTTAATTTCATTGGGTGACCCTTTGTTCTTGTTTTATGTGAAGGGGTAAATAACACTTCCTTATTTACTTCCTCCACACCAGTCATGATTTTATAGACCTCTTCATATCCCAGTCTTATTAATCTCTCCTCATATGGAAGCCGTTCCATACCCCTCATCATTTTTGTTGCCCTTTTCTGAACCTTTTCCAATTCCAATATATCTTTTTTAACTGGGGCAACCAGAACTGAACTCAGTGTTCAAAATGTGGGTGTACCATGGATTTATATAGAGGCAATAGGATATTCTTGGTCTTATTATCTATCCCTTTCTTAATGATTCCCAACATTCTGTTCACTTTTTTGACTGCCGCTGCACATTGAGTGGATGTTTTCAGAGAACTCTCAACGATGACTCCAAGATCTTTCTTGAGTGGTAACAGCTAATTTAAATCCCATCATTTTTTAAGTATAGTTGGGATTATGTTTTCCAATTTGTATTACTTTGCATTTATCAACACTGAATTTCATCTGCCATTTTATTGCTCAGTCACTCAGTTCTGTGAGATTGCTGTGTAACTCTTCACAGTCAACTTTGAACTTAATTATCTTGAGTAATTTTATATCATCTGCAAATTTTGCCACCTCACCATGTATACCATTTTTCCAAATCATTTATGAATATGTTGAACAACATTGGTCCCTGTACAGCTCCCTGAGGGACACATCTATTTACCTCTCTTCAGTCTGAAAACTGACCATTTATTCCTACCCTTTGTTTCCTGTCTTTTAACCAGTTACTGATCAATGAGGGGACCTTCCCTCTTGTCCCATGACTGCTTACTTTGCTTCAGAGCCTTTGGTGAGGGGCCTTGTCAAAGTCTTTCTGAAAGTCCAAGTCCAGTATCCACTGGATCCCCCTTGTCCACATGCTTGTTGACCCCTCAAAGAACTCTAATAGATTGGTGAGGCATGATTTCCCTTTACAAAAACCATGTTGACTCTTCCCCAACAAATCGTGTTCATCTGTGGGTCTGATAATCCAGGGAGAGGGGACTCCCGTCCCCCCACCAGCAGCGCCGCTGTCCCCCAACCCACTGAGGGGAGGTGTTCCTGGCTATGCTCTGCTCCCACGGCGGATGCCTCTGTTTGGGGCGGGACAGAGCCCTTACCCCTGCAGCGTTTGGCTCCTCCCAGCTGGCAGAGAGGATTGCTGTTCTCCCTGCGGCTCCTCCTCCCAGCTAGCGGGAGGGGGCTCCAGGTCTCTCCTTTCTGTCTCCCTCCCTCCCCATTTGGTTCTTCTCTCTGTCACACAGCCGGGGGGGGGGGGGGGCGGCGGGCTGATGCTGCAGGGGATAAAGTAAGGGGGAAGGGTGGGAGCTCTAGTTGAAATTCTGGCAGTCCTTTGTCTCGCACCCACCTGAGCTCCCAGCAGTCACTAGGTGATGGAGCCGTGAGAAGTCCGGAGGTACTAGGGTGCCGGAAAGGGAAAATGCTTCACCCTCTCAGCAGCCAGGGATGGGCATGGGCAGCAGTTGTAAGCGTTCTGCTAGGAATGCCCCTTCCCAGCTGCCGGGCTCCCCACCACAGCATGGCCCTGGACCGTGCTGATGGGCTGCTGCCAGCTCATCCTGCCTGCCAGCCACTGATGCCACGCAGCCCTCTCTGGCGTAGGTGGCCGGTGTTTTGCTAAGACGTGTCCAGCGGAGAGAGGTAATGTCTGTTCCTTCAAACCCACGGACGGACCTCTTCTTCGTATCAGCCACCCGCTCTTCTACGAGCTCGGGGAAGAAACCCCTCTGTTCCTCACAGGTGGTGGTGCCCACCTGTCAGTGCCTGAGCCACCCCGCGGTACTGGCCCCCAGCTCCCGTGGGTACCAGGAGTGACTGGTGATGGTCCTGTCCCTACACCAGCAGGCTGCATGCACTGGGCAATGTCACCCCCTGTGCTAACGGGAGTAGTTGCTAATCCCTGTCTCACGCAGTGGGGCCCCAATGTCGCTGCATTTCACTTGTGATTGTGAGGAGATCTGCCAGGTTAGCAGGGACACGCAGCGCTCACACAGCTAGCTCCCTTTGTCTGGGCTGGTGTGGAGTAAATCAGGATTACAGCTGGGTTCTCCCTCTGCCGGAGCCCACCTGACCACTACCATTTTTCCCTCCTCCGGGGCTGTCCTGAGCAGGACAGGTAGCCGGCATGGCAGACTGCAGGAGGGATTGTCAGCAGGGGGCAGGCGTTCCCTCCTCCAGGGGCACAGCGTAACCGGCGTGGTTTTGCCGCGCCACGCAGAGGCATGAGGCAGAGGTCTGGAGCAGAGTTTCCTGTCAGGTTCTCTCCAGCCCAGCTGCAGGACAAGGCCAGTGGAGCTGCCAGCGTGCAGACCCTCCCGCTGAAGGCCTGCCCCAGAGAAGAGGCCGATGAGCAGCTTCCCCATGGGTGGGAGGGCTGGATGGCAGTCCCCGGTCCCACGGCCTCTGTGCAGGACCCCCCCCCTCCGTGCCAAGAGCAGTGGTCTGATCCCGCAGGGCAAATCCCATGCTCCTCTCAGTCTGGGTGGATGGAACGGTGTGGCTGTGTGCCCTGGGAACAGTGCTTTGCATGCTGAGTTGTCACACAACAGCCTCGTCTCTCCCCTACCCAGCAATCACTGCCATCGCCCGGCTGTCCCAGCACCCACCTGGCGAAGGCTGAGGGGTGCAGGCTGGAAGGGGCAACCGGCTGGGAGTATGACCCCTGTTGAGGGCATCGGATGCAGGGTCCTGTTGGGCTTTTTGCTGCTCCCTCCTGATTCCCATCCAGGTGCTGCTGTAAGGGAAAGGGGTGGGGATGAGGGTGAAGCAAGCAGGAAGGAGTTAATTTCCCAAGGAAAGTTAAATAGCAGAAGCGTCTCAGCTAAAAGCCACCTGCACCCGCCCCCAAAGGAAAGAGTCTCTCCGTAGTCCCAGTCCCCTTGGGGTGCAGAGAAGGGACCTGCCAACACCTCTGCCCACTGCTAGCTACGCAGCACACAAGCCAAGCCCCCAGGGCTCAGGTGGTTAGTACCTTCCCGGCCAAGAGATGCCCAGGCATGAGCAATGTGGTAGGGGGTCACAGGAGAGACATGGAGACAGGCCCACCCCGCCGTGCTCGGGGCTGGGATGCCAGTGAACCGGAAGCCACGGCTGCTGTCCCCCATGGCTCTCCGGGGCACTGTTCTCCAACACCCACACGTGCATGTCCATTATCTTGCACTTTCTTACCTCCTCTGTTAGTGACCAGCCTGGCATGTACGCGGTGAGCTGGTTCCCCAGGAGCCAGGCTTTCACACTGTCCTTCCCAGTTAGCAGGGCAGGAAACAAAATGTTTTCAAACGAAAGCCGAGATTCTGATGCTGCCCCGGATGGCGGAGCCGAGCCCAAGGCACCCCTTCCCGACTGAGATTTTCTGCCTCTGCAGCAAACTGCGGCACATCATCGACGAGATGGTGACCACGGAGCGGGAGTACGTGCGGTCTCTGTGCTACATCATCGAGAGCTACTTCCCCGAGATGGAGCGCCTGGACCTGCCCCAGGACCTGAGAGGGAAGCGCAGCGTCATTTTCGGGAACCTGGAGAAGCTCTACGACTTTCACAGCCAGTACTTCCTGCGGGAGCTGGAGAGCTGCTGTAACCATCCGCTGCGCGTCAGCCACGGCTTCCTCAGACACGTAAGGCCCCTGCGCCCGCCTGGCTGTCCTGCCCCGCTGCTGGGCTGGGCCGTGAAAGGTGCCATTGTCTGTGCAGTCTGCTTGCTGGAACCCTCTGCTCAGAGCAGGGGTTACTGCAGAGCCTGTCCCTCGGGGTCAGCCCCAGAGTAATGCCTTCGGAGCAGCCCAGGTTCCTGTTACCAGACTCGCTCCGAAGCCCAGCTGGGCTCGCGGAGCTGGGAGGGGAAATTAATTTGCTGCCCTGGAAGGAGTTGTGTCTCGTTCACACAGTGAGTGGCTAGAGCCTGCTCCCAGGTGTGTAAGACACGTGGTCTTGTGATCATACAGGGAATGAGCAGTGCACATGCATGCAGTCAAGTCCAAGCTGCCAGGGCCCATACGCTAGGGTCCCCAAGGCACGGCACGGCTGCCTCTGCAGGGGCTGGGAAGTGGGGAGGAGCTGCAGTCTGGGGACGCATTGGCAAGGGGAGCTGCGGTGCCCTCAAGAAAGGCAGGGCCCCGAGACCGGCAGAGCCGTGCGTTGGACCCCATACCCGAGGGAGCGACGAGAACTGCCCGGGGCTGATTTCCTAGGCTCTGCTCTGTGCTCACTACTTATGCTTCTGTTTTAGCACTTCTCTCTTCAGCATTTTCTGTCACTTTAATGAACATCACTCCCCCGTTGCCAAGCTCACCGCATACGCACAGCCCCTGGTGTTCCCCAGGACGCCCGAACTGGGGCTGATGGCTGGGCCAGGCCCCCAGGCTTCCTGCAGCATGGGAGGGATAGTGAGCTTTGTACACTGGCCTGCTCTGAAAGCTCCATCTGGGGCCAGAGGGCAGCGCAGAGAAACTTCCTGGCTACCCATAGTCAGTCTGCTCCACCAGCCAGGATTCACATGGAGGCCAGTAGGACAATCCAGCCCTGGGGAACACAACGCGGACATGGCCAGGGGACTCTCATCAGTTCTGCTGAGAGCTCCGGTATTGCCTGTGCTGGCTTTATTGATGTCACGCCCACCGTCCCAGCACAAACCATGGGAGCAGCAGGTGTGTTGGCCCCTTCCTGCTCAGACCTAGGCCTGGTTCTGCTCCCAGTTCACCAGCAAAACCACCTCCAGGCAACAAATCCTCAGGGCTTGTGAGCGGAGGCGGCCAGTGTGCAGCAGGCAGCTTGCGCTCAAGGCAGCTCTGCCGAGACTGGGAAAAAGCAGATGCTGCATTTTTCTCCCGTCGTTCCTGGCTATTCAGGGACATTTCCAGGGCAACAGGATCGTTGCTCTTTAGAGTCCGTCAGCCCCTGTGACTCATCCTCCACCTCACCCTCCGTCTGTGACGTCAGATGCGGAAGGAATTGCAGGAGCAGGTGGTCTCTCGGGGTTCGTCTACACTGCGATTAGACACCGCGGCTGGCCCGTGCCGGCTGACCCGGGGCTCATGGGGCGGGGCTGTTTAACGGCAGTATTGACTCCCAGGCTCGGGTTGGAGCCTGGGCTCTAGGACCCTGCGAGGTGGGAGGATCCCAGACTCAGGCTGCAGCCCGAACCCGGGAGTCTAAACTGCAGTTAAACAGCCCCCTAGCCCGGGAGCCCGAGTCAGCTGGCACGGGCCAGCTGTGGGCTTTTAACTGCAATGTAGAGACACCCTAAGTGCAAAGCGCCTCCACTCTTGGACGTGGCTTTAATAATGACGCACAGTGCGGGAGAGGTGCAGGGAGCCTTGGCTCTAAGCAGAGTTGTGGCAGGACAGCCTGTTTCCCTCTCCACCAGGCCTGGAACGCCAGCTGCAGCGTCTCTTTCCAGCCATGTTCAGCGGTCGCTGTAAGGGTCTGCAGCCCATACAGCCCACAGGGACTCCCAGGCAAGGGGCAGAAGGAAGATCTTGGGGGGAACCAGCGAACAACCGTCTCCCATAATGCTGACATGGAGTTGAAGGAGTTACCCAGGGCTCCTGGCGAGGTCCCAGGAATCCGTAGGGAGAGTCGTCCTCCCCAGGTCCCATGTGCACAGGCCCCGTGTAGCCAGCTAACGTCCGGGGCCCTGGGGCAGTGGGTTTGGAGACACTCTGCAGCAATTCTCTGTAAAGGAAACGGGGTCACTTGGCATTAACTCGGGTGACAGCCGCACCGTTCCGGGCTGTGTAGGGGTCCTTCAGGGGTGTTTGTTTCTGTTGCAGAAGGATCAGTTTGGGATGTATGCGTTATACAGCAAAAACAAACCCAAATCCGACTCGCTGCTGGCCAGCCATGGGAACACGTTCTTTAAGGTAAATCCCCTGTGCCCCGAGCCCAGATCAGGGCTCTGTGGTTCGTTGGGGTGGGATCGTCTGCTTAAAGAAACCTAGCCCCTGTTCAGGACACAGGGTGCTGTCTGTGCTGGGCTGGAGAAGATGGGCTCTGCTGGGTGCAGGGAACAGTCTCCTGTAATTGCCTGGCTCACACGGTGTGAGGAGCGGAGTGGGAAGGGGACTGGAATGCAGAATACTCTGCCTTGGAAAGGGGTCCTGCAAACAACTGCTTCCCAGAGCCGATGCAACCACTAGGCGAACTAGGCGGTCGCGTAGGGCTCCAAGTGGTTGGGGGCGCCAAAAAGCGGTGCCCTGGCTCGGCAGGGAGGAGCTGCCGAGAGCCAGAGCGTCGGCTTACAGGGGCGGCGAGCCCCAGCCATGGAGGAGCCGGCGCGGCGCAGGGGGGCAGCATCCCTGCAAAGGCGGCGGCACCGCACCCCCCCCCAGCACTCCTGCCCAGGCTGCGGCCCGGCCCCCCGCCCCACCCCACCGGGGGCTCCTGCAGGCTGCAGAGGATGCATGCGGGCGGCGGCCCCCGTGCAGCCCCCGGCTCCCCCTCGCCATGCTCGGGCTCTGCGGCTCCCAGGCATGTGATCCACCATCGCTGCCCCTCCCGGAGCAGGCTCAGGGCCCTGCGGGGGAACCTGGTCTGGGGAGCAGCCCCTGGGCAGGCTGGCCCCTGGGGTCTATAAAGGCTCGTTGGGATTTACCCCTCAGTGAGCCGATGTGGGGGGGGGGAGAGGGGCGCAAGGTGGAAGTTTCACCTAGGGCGCAAAATATCCTTGCACCGCTGCTTCCTCATTAATTCCTCTGCACGTCCTGGCTCCGTTCCTTCCCGTAGCGTACAGAACCCTAGTGAGCAGAGGCTCCAGTGGAGAGTGGTTGGCAAACTCAGCGAGCCGTTCGTCCCAGCCCCTGGGGCTCGAGGCAGCGGAGGCCTTGCCACTCCCCAGGAATAGCGGCTGCTCACACACACCGCTCTGCTGACCAGCTTTCTCGGGGGGGCTCAGTTCAAGCAGGTGCAACTGGGGGATAAAATGGATCTCGCCTCCTACCTGCTGAAGCCCATCCAGCGCATGAGTAAATACGCCCTGCTGCTGAAGGACCTGATCAAGGAGTGCAGCGAGGCCCAGGAGCAGGAGCTGGGCTACCTCCGAGCAGCAGAGGAGATGGTGAAATTCCAGCTTCGGCACGGCAACGACCTGCTAGCCATGGACGCCATCCGCAATTGTGATGTACGTACGGGGCAGCGCATTCTCCCTCTCCCTGGGCGGGGTGTTCGTTCTGCCCTCCACATGGGGGATTGGATCCCAAAGCCCACCTGGGCCTTCCAGAGGACATGGCCGTGGGAGGAGGTACTGAGCCCCCAGGCTGCGGTCGGTTCAGCGGTTGCTGTGAAGTGGGACTCTCCCGTTGGCATTCCCCCTGCCCAGGGGCGGCAGCAAGGGCCATGGAAGAATTCTTCCGTCAGCCTCGCGCTGTTCACATGGGGACTTAGGTCGGCTTAACGGCGTCGCTCAGGGCTGACGCCCACCTCCTCTTCTAGGGTAGCCCAGGCCTGAGCTGTATCAAGGCCTGGCTGAGTGCAAGGGGCTGTGCCCTGTATAGCGGCTGTGATGCCGTCCCTGCTCGCTGGCCAGTGGAGCGGAGCCCAGGCTGAGGTGTCGGATCTTCCCCAGCCGGGTGGGGACAGGTGCCGCCTGCCACCCCCAGAACCACCTGTCCACCTGTCCAGATTTCCCCTCCCAGAGCTTGGGTCTGAGCTCAGCCTCTCTTCCTCGCAGGCGTGCTGGGGGCACAGATGGACCCGGCGTGTGTGGCCGTGGGGGAGGTTCCGGCCAGCGGGGTCACCAGTACTAGTCACAGGGTTTGCGGGCTCCGCCCCTCTCTCCAGTGACCTAGTAACAATCTGTCCCAGAGTCCCAGCGTCTGTGCCCCAGCCTGTAACCAGTCTGCTGGCAGTGGGCCGGGCCCCGAGGTCCCACACCGTTCCACCAGGGCAGGCCTGTGACCTCCAAGCCTCTGAGACTGGGCTGTGGGCACCAGTGACCCCGTCTCTCTTCGTGGCTTCCTACACCGAATCCAACCCAGCCAGACTCCTGTGGGAGATCTGTGCTGTCCCCCGTCAGGGTGCAGTGCTCTCAGTGCGTATCCACAGCGACACAGGCAGCCTCTCCAAACCACGCACCATCCATTGGTCACCTGGCTACAGAATCTGAACGCACTGGGGTTAGCTCAGAGAGGCAGAAGTTAAGCCATAGTCCACCCTGGCTAAGCCAGCGCCATGATGGGCCATCCAAGCTGCCCTGGACTCATCTCTGGCTCTCTCCCGTCACCTGTTTGTCTCCCCAAGTTCACACTCGTGAGTCCCCCCAAAAAGCCCCCTTCTTTCAGTCCCCTGACACCCTGTTCTCCAGCTCCGTTCCCAGTCCCACCTGCTGGGTTTCCAGCTCTTAGGTGTTGATCATTCAGACCTTGGGGCGTCTCTTTGTCTCACTGGACCCTGTGTTGATTTGGGTTGGTTTGAGCCAGTTCCTTCATTCCCTCCCAGGCAGTGAGGTGACACTCACTCCTCCTGTGCTGTTCCAGGAGCACTGGTAACTCTCTGACACTCGCTGGGTAGCAATGCAACATCCTGAGGCATGCCCTCGGAGTCATACAGATATTGCAGAATATTCCCACTTCCTCACACATTCCCCCTCGATAAGGAAGCGAACGGGCCCTGGCGGGTACCTCCAGACTTGCCATGCAAGTGGCTGGCAGCCCTGACTCTTGCAGGGGGACATTCACCCCAGCAGGCGGCCGGCCAGGCCTTGGTATTGCTTAGACCCCACTTCAGTCCTAGTTGGAGGGCTCAAGTGGGGCTCTGTGGGGTGACTGTCGTGAACTGGGTCTCTCTTGGGATCCCTGGTTCCTGGGTGAAGCAAGGAAGGTTCCTCTTTCAATCTCCCCGTCTTCCTCTCTGCAAATTCCCTTCCTCCGCCATAGCTGGCCACCAGCAGCCGGGGACACAGGGACCAGGCTGCCTCAAGTGCCAGGTTCGTGCTCTCCACACACAGCCCTGCCCTCCTCAGCTGCTCGTCTGCTGCCGTCAAGGCAGTGATGTGGGGCTGGGCATGGGTCCCCCCCCCCCCGGTTCAGCTGTGGGCTCTGCCTTACTGGGCTGGCGCTCCCTGTGGCCAGGTGAACCTCAAGGAGCAGGGGCAGCTGATGCGGCAGGACGAGTTCACCATCTGGCTGGGCCGCAAGAAGTGCCAGAGACACGTCTTCCTGTTCGAGGACCTGATTCTCTTCAGCAAGCCCAAGCGGATCGAGGGCGGCTTCGACGTGTACATCTACAAGCGCTCGTTCAAGGTCAGGGCCGCCGCTGCGGCTTGCTCCTCTGGGGGGCGTTCTTGGGCACACTCTTACTACTGCCTGTCATTTGAACTGCGGGAGCCCCTCGGAGCCCAGACCTGGGCCAGGACCCCCCCCAGTGCCAGACACTACAGACGCAGGGCAGAGCGATGGTCCCTGCCCGGTGTAGCAGACGGGCTCCAGAGGGAGACGATGTGCGTGTGGCCCTGTGTTCCCTGCAGAGCACTGCTCTTCTCTGCTGTGCTGTTGGCGAGGGCTGCCCAGCGTTGGGGGCGGGGGTTGCTCCCGCAGTGCCATGACTCTGCCAGGCGAGAGGGGGCCAGGTCTCAGCCACCTTCACCATGAGGGTCGTGCAGGCCAGGGGCTGAATTCCCTCGGCCTCTCCAGGGGTGTGCTGGAGAGCGGGACGTGTTACGAGGCATGGGCTGGGGGGGGCATGATCCAGGACAGATCCATGCCCCCGCCCTTCCCAGTGCCCCCGTAGCCTCCCCCCGCCCCGTGCCTCCCAAGCATTGCATGTTCCCTCTCCCCAGACGGCTGACATCGGCCTGACGGAGAGCACCGGGGACAGCGGCCTGCGCTTTGAGATCTGGTTCCGGCGGCGGAAGTCCAGTGACACATACGTCCTCCAGGCCAGCACAGCGGAGACCAAGCAAGTCTGGACCAAGGACATTGCCAAGATTCTGTGGCAGCAGGCCACCCGCAACAAAGGTGCGGCCCCTCCCCGTGGGATCTCCAGCCCTTGGGGGCTCCCTGGGTACCTGCTCTCCACACTGACCCAGGGAACCTGGGAGCTTTGTGTAGCTGCTTTGCCGCATGCAGCGAGGAACCATGACACTCCCATGCTCTTTCCCTCGGTCGATTGTACCGCACGGCTGGGTCCCGCTGCCCAGGCTGAGGGACAGAGACTTGCCCGGGGTCATTCAGCAAATGAGTGACTGAGCCAGGGGTGACAGCTCCCCAGCTCTGGGCTACACCCAGGGCCGGCTCCAGGCACCAGCTTCTCAAGCAGGTGCTTGGGGCGGCCGCTCCAGAGAGGGGCGGTACGTCCAGGTATTCGGCGGCAATTCAGCGGACGGTCCCTCGCTCCGCCTGGGAGTGAAGGACCTCCCGCCGAATTGCCGCCGCAGATCACGATCATGGCTTTTGTTTGTTTGTTTGTTTTTGTTTTGGCTGCTTGGGGCGGCCAAAACCCTGGAGCCGGCCCTGGCTACACCCCAGCTTCTAGACAGTCTCCTGGAGGAGCCCCCCCCGTGCGCCAGACCCCCCCCCCCCCCCCCCCCCGGGTCCCGCTCTTCCTTCAGGGCAGGACCCGCGTCTGTACCGTCTGAGCCTGAGCTTGGCCCAGCAAGTCCAGCTGAGGAGGATCTTTCACACCCGAGTGATGTGGTTGTACTGACCTAAGTTCCTAGTGGCGTCCTTAGCCTACCCTAAGAGCAACCATAATCCTTCCCCTGCACTGGTAGCAATGCAAAGCATGCGGGAAACTGAGGCACACGTAAAACGATTACAATAAATTCCCAATATGAGAACTCGCGTCTCCTGAGTCCTAGGGCAATGTCCCTTCCAGGAGGCCACGCAGGCTACTATCCCTGTACCCCTATGCTGGGGCTTGCAGGGCAGCGCCCATCTCCCCCAGGCACGCAGCTGAAGACCCTCCATCCAGAGCCCAACCCCGCACTCGGCCTTGGCCAGAGCTCCCACGACTGGAGGCTCTGAGCTGCCAGTCCTGGTGGGGCTCGCTCGCAGAGCGTCCCCTGAGCAGTGAGTGGCAGAGGGGTCGGGCCCGGTGCCTCGCTAGCAGAGATCCAGCAGCCTGCCAGGGGTTGCTGTGGGCTCGGGGCACAGGGGGTCAGTGCAGTCTCCTCTGTGCTGGAGAAGGGGGAGAGCCTGCAGTTTGCTCTGTCTCCCCAGAAATCCGCAGGCAGGAGATGGTGTCCATGGGGGTAGGGAACAAGCCGTTTCTCGACATCACGCCCAGCGAGGCAGCTATCAACGACCGCGCCATCGATTACATCATGAAGGGCAGAGGTAGGTGCCAGCCCTGCTGCCCCTCCGCCCAGAGCCAGCGCGCAGGGCTGACACTCGTGGCTTTGTTTTGTGGCAGGAGCTCGGACGAGGGCCTCCATTGCGGTGTCTCTGTTTGACCACTCCAACCCCTACAAGAGAACCCAGACGCCGCTCTCCGCTGGCAGCACCCCTTCCTCCTACAGCCCGTCCTCCTCCTCCTCCCTGCTCGGGCCCCTCAACCTGCACATGTATCTGGAGCAGGCCCTGCTGCCGTGTGTGCTGGCCCCCAGCCGCCCCTTCCACGCCGGCGCCTGCATCGAGGAGGATGAGCAGGAGCACGAGACCAGCAGCCAGCCTTCGCTGAGTACGTCTGAGCGGACAGCCGCTGGGTGCGCAGGGAGCCCCTCTGCTGCCTGGACAGCCACAGCGCAGAGCCCTGACGCTGCCCGTTCCTCACCCAGCTCCCTCGCCATCAGGCCGGGCCCTTGGGCAGGGCAGAGCGTGTGCAAACCAGCCCAGGGCCCTGCTTACATGATCTTCACCCGTTCCCTTCCCATGGGCCTGTCTCCCTCTGCCCATTTGCTGGGGCCTCAGCTCACAGCCAGTGCCCCGTGCGGGTACTGTCCCCCAACCCCTCTGCCATCCCCCTCCCCGCGTGCATTCGACATGAGACTGTTGGTGTTTCGTGGTGGCTGTTTTCCCAGGCCCCAGGCGCGGCTCTGCCGGCTTTAGGCAGGGTCCTGGGCTCCCCTGCACGCTCAGTCCGTGGTGTGCCCTTTTCTCTGCAGCATCCCTGACCCCCCTTCCTGAAGGAGCTGATGGGGCAACCACCCCCCCACCCCGTAGAGCTCCACGTGTCACCTCTGCAGAGCTCACCTGCGCCCCACGCCAGCAGGTGGAGCTGTCTGCTGCCCATGGGGAGGGGCAGAGGGACACCCCCTGTTCTGCCATCAGGTATTGGGGAGCCCCCGGCACAGCAGCTCAGTGGAGATACCCGCAGGAGGAACCTGCAGCCTCCACTGGCATGTTCGCAGGGTCATCAGCTGAACCAGCAGCTCTGAAGCAGGTCACCTTTTGTCACTGGTGGGGGAGCAAAGCGGGAGCTCTCCGACAGGCCTGGGGTCTGCACTGGGGACAGTGCTGCTCCCCTAGGGAAGAAGTGGATCCATATTCCCTGGCCTTCATCACCATCCCCTCGTAACGCCACAGGCATTTCTCCTCACAGCCCCGGCGAGACGGAGCAGAGCACACATGGGAAACTGAGGCAGAGAGAGACCGAGTGGCTTGCTCAGGCTCCCCCAGATCAGGAACTGAACCCAGGGCTCTAGTCCCCCACTGTTGTCCTGTCACTAGACCCCCCTGCCATGCCCAAGGCCCCCCTGCCAAGCACCGTTCAGCCCAGACTGTTATTTGCACAGACAGACTGGGAGCACTTGCCGCTCTGGGTAACTCATTAGCAGCGCACAGCGACGTGGGGCAGAGTCTAGGGCGAGGCGGTTCGGCTCCGGTTGACATGGCAGGGGAGATGTATGGAGGGAGAAGGCCAGGACGTGTCTAGCACGACTGCTACAGCATGTGCCATGGGGCTTTTAACCACCCAAGGGCTCCCGGCTTCCCCCTTGTGTCCCCTCCCTGCTCGGCTCATGCTGAAACCCACCCCCCTCCCCCTGCTGAATCTCCGGTGCTGTGTCCTCCAGCCCCCTTGGCTGTGAGTGTTAGCCAGGCCCGCGGGCAGCCTGCCCTGGGGTGGGGTGGCCATGGAGCCTGGTGTGTGCAGCTTGGGATTAGCTTGGGTGGCTTCTCCTTACGGGTGGTTCCTGCCCTCTCTCCTCCCAGCGACGGAGAGCTCCGAGTCCTCCCAGTGCATGTCGGGCAGCGGCTCCAGTGGCTCCGACAGCGGCTGTGTCTCCAGCATCCCCCAGGAAAGCTTCTGTGACGACGTGGGCTCGCCGGTGTACCCGCCGCTGGGCTCCCGGCACCGCTCCGCGCTGGACGAGAACCCCAAATTCGCTAAAAGCCAGTCCAGGTCTGCGGTGAGTTAAAGCAGCTACGGCCCCCACGTGCCCTCCTCCACTAGCACGACCCCTCCCTGCCGTGCCAGACACACCACAGGTACAGGCGTCCCACCAGTGAAAGGGGCTGCACCGGGGACATGAGATTTCCTCCCGCACAGCTGGGTGACACAGCTCAGGTTGCCTCCAGAGAGTCAGGCTCGACCCCACCAGGGTTGTGGGATCCTAACAAAGCAACTGGACACCGCCCTGAGGAGGGAGCTGCCGTGCCAGCCCGGGCGGCGTCTCTGTGCCGTTCGCAGAGGGTACTTGGCCACGCCTGGGCATTGGCAAGCAACTTTCAGCTGCTGCTAGGAAGAGTAATGGAGCTTCGGAGATGCCCCACAGCCCCTTTCCCAGGGACGGGCTGGGTGTGCTCTGCGGGGGACGGGGATGAAGGAGCCGTGGGTGGGATGTTCTGTTACCGTGTCTCCTTGGCATCCCTCTGACTTGCCAGCCCGTTCCTCTTCCCGGCCTAGCGGGCTGCTGGCCCCTAATGCTGGCTTCTCTCCCCTGCAGACAGCAGGCCCGGTCGCCGTGAGCCCCTCGACAGTCGTGTGAGCCCCTCTGCACAAGTGTTCTGCCTGAAGACGCGGAGCTGTAAGTAGCCGCCGGGGGGCTCGGTGCTGGCCGGGTTTGGCAGCCGTGCCCTGCGCCAGGAGACTCTCAGCCCTGGCTCCCATGGCGTGCGGTGCTGCTGGCTAACCCGAGACTGGGCCCCAGCTGCTTAGAGGCACATTGCAGGGTCTGGCTCCCAGCAGCTGCGGCAGTGTGTAGAGTCCTTACCGAGGACACGGGGGCGGTAGCTCGGGTCCGGTCTCGGTGCCATTGGCTCAGTGCAGAGCCTTAGGCTGGCTTTGACCCAGCTGTCTAGCCACTACCCTGTCTCCCATTTGCCAACCGCGTGCTGCTCACCAGCCCCTCTGCCTGGGCGCTGGGAGACAGCCATGTTCCCCCCAGACTGCTGCTAGCGCAGTCGCCGTGTCTGTCCCCGGAGCCTAAGGAGACAGGGCCCTCGTTAGCAGAGTTCGTTAGGAAGGCCAGCCACTGCTAGAACATCCCCTGAGCAGTGGCCTGGTTCTGCTTGTCTGCCCTGAGGCCCCGCTCAGCTCTGCACTGTCGCGGGGACTGCAGCTATCCGGCAGATACAGGGTTGGGAGGGCGGCCGCACATGTCACTCCAGGAGAGCGCCACTGACGCTGAACCGCATGGCCTGGGGAGAGCTGCCGAAGGGGACACCACATGACCCACTCCTGAGCAGAGTGTATCTGAGAGCAGCTGATGCAAACATGGCCCCAGTCCTCCCCCGGGTAGCGTGCAGCAAGCCTGACCCTTGCCTGGGGCTGTGTTCCAGGTCTGATCGCTGGTTCCACTGAACCCACCGAAGAGTCCACATCTCTGACCAGCACAAGGAGACTGCCGGCCTTCCTGGAGCTGTTCAAGCACAACCACGGGCTCTTCAAACCAGTCCAGACCTGGCACGTGGCTGGGGAGCGCCCCAGTTAGCGCCCTGTTAACTAGACACCGTCGCTGGTGTGTTGGAGGGGCAGTTAGTCCTTTATTTATAAATGTATTAACAAGTAACATAGCAGTTTGCAAAGCCAGAGTATTCTGGAAGCTCTGGACTGTACAGATTTTGTTACTCGGTTTGTTCTTTGTGCTGCACAGTTTATAACGTTTCTGGAAGGGCTTGAGGAGGAAACAAGGTATTTTCCGTGTGGGCTGCGCTGCCGCGCGAGAGCGACAGCCTCCCTTTGGTCTTAGACTGGCCGAGTGTCGCAATAATTTATTTCCTTGGCGTGACCCTTTTGTTTTAATAAAACCAGGTTCATTGTTACTTCAGGTGCTTGCAGTGCTGAGCTGCTCCCTGCCTTAGTACCACTATCAGCTGTCAGTATCTGCCACCTCCCTGTCTGGCTGCTGGGAATAGCGACACCCGAACCAGACATCCCACTGGGCAGCAGAGCCCTGTTCCCAGGGCAGGAGTGGGGAGCCCCCAGCACAGCAGAGATGCCAGAGCAGGTGAAAGGCGACGGCAGTGGGAGCAGTCCTGCAGGGTACAGCAGGACAACCCAGATATGCTCTCCTGGCTCTCCAGCGTGTCTGGTTGTAGAGACGAAGGGAACTGTTCATGCTGTCCAGTCCCAGCTTAGTGGCTGTCTTGGGCCTGCTGCTAAAATCAGCCCCGCATGAGGCAGAAGTGGCAAAGTCAGCATTGCGGAGAGGCTGTTGTAGAGGGAAAGGGGACGTGCCAGCGCAGAGGGGTGGACATGGAAGTATGATGGCCTAGTCTGCCAGATGTCGTGTGTTCTAGTCCCATTCAGATACCCAGCCCCAGCAGGTGGTGGTGTTAATCAAAGCCCATTCTGAGCACAGCGGCCATCGAGTGTGTTGAGCCCAGATGATTATGCCACTGCAACAGTAAAGGCCCCAGCTTTAATTTCGTGTAATTCCAGTAGAGACAAACCTTTGCCTGTACATGATGCTCCCCTTGGGACAGTCAGTAACGTTTGAGCTCCTTGGTAGGCGCCGTCAGGAAAGTTTGGGCTTGTTTGGCTTGCGATACGTTCATTTAACATGTAGTAGGGGAAATGCAAACCTGCTGACTGACAGCATGTTTACTTACGGCTTCTTCGATTGCTGCAAACCTTTATCCCCCAGCTTTCGCAACACGTACACACATCACACTTGGCCTTAGGAATAGCAGGGAGCAGCAACCGTGTAACTGGTTTCTTCGCATAGCTGTTGGTTTTGGTCCATTCACAGTTCACTGCTTCCCAGGCTCATCAATGCTAAACCTCATGGGCACCCATTTAGCCTTTGCATATTAGCCTGTTCCTTTGCGTTTGGAAATCCGTGTCATGTCCATGGGACACGTCTTTGATGTTCTTTTAATAAGCTGACACTTTTTCAGTCATATTCCTTCTCAGATGGCAAAATGGAAGATGATTGACATTTTTATACAATAATGCAGGGTAAACAATTGGCCAGGCAATATTTGAAAACCTATTGTGTAAAATCTCTGAAGCTTTGTGCGTCAACCAGCGCTAGTGAATACCACTAACGAGGGAAAGACTTTACCAACAAACCAAGGGGGACATGGAAGTACCATTGTGACCAATTTCTGAAATTCCTGTTAAAGAGGTTTCTGCATTGCTGGAAGAATCTTTAGAAATGTTCAGCTGCCACCTGGTTTGCCAGGAGTTGATTTCACGACCTAATAAAGGTTATGTTCTTTGTATGAGGTTGATTTGTGTTGCATATTCATGTTGGAGACAAGAGACGGGAAGCTGGAATGTGGACTGCACGCTGTCACGCAGCCACAGGATCGGTGCGACGTCCCCCCCGCCCCCCAGTTTTGAAACAGTCCAAGGGGGTCTCACTCTTCCTTCAGGGTCGGCCACATGGCCTCACCGCCTCCTAAGACTGAACTTCGGGGGCGTCAGTTTTCCTTCTTCGTGCCAGAAGCTCTGTTCAGCAGGTCCAGCTGAGAGAGCCTTGTGCACTCCTCAGGGATTCATGCACCTCAGCAAGTATCTGCAGTGACACTCAAACGGCGTTGGCCAAACAGTCGGGTTTAAACTGGCACACAGCATAGGAAGGCTTCAGGTTAGCATCGAGAAATGAAGGTTAAAGCATGGTCCATTCTGCTACAGCCAAGCTGTTCAGGCTCTCTCTGTCTCACCTCCTTAGTGCGTTTCCAGGGGAGAGCCCCCAACCCCCTCCACCTCACACATACCCAGTCCTCTGTTCTCGAGCTGGGGTCTGTGCCAGCTTCCCTGCTGAGAGCTGGGGGAAATCCTCCTCCCTTTGGGGCACTGGTTGCTAGGTGTCATATCCCGGTGAGTGGGTTTTCCATTGTCTGCTTGGATTTTTCATTGATTGGGGGGGCGAGGGGGGGGGCAGCCTTTTTTTAAAGACCCGTTCAGGCACAGATAAGTAGGCGACATACGTACCTACATGTCCCAGTCTGCCTGGAGAACAAACCCTTCCCCCCCCCCCAGTGGGTAATAATGGAACATAGAGGGGAAACTGAGGCACGCACCAGTGTCATTAAAAAAAATTAGCGAATTCCCACTTCCTCACCCATGCACATTAGACAGTCGCAGGCACTGCACCTTGATGTAAGGCTTGGACTGAGCCCGGGGTTTGCCTCCTATAAAAGCTGCGAACAAAGGAATACTGGCCAAAACGTTACGGCAGGTAATGTAAAATCTTCTACCCATAGCAGGACGGGGTGAGTCCGTTTACCTGGCTAAGCTAGTTGTGCTCTAATGCACAGGACCAGCGTTGCTTAAATGCGCATTTCAAAGTTCTTGTTTTGACATACTGTCAGAATGGGAAGGCTGCTCCAAAGAGCTAAAAATAGGCTATCGAATGACTGCTGGGAAAAACCTTCTGCTTTAATTTGGAGAAGGCCTGTCCGCTTCCTAACAAACACTGCATCCGGTCATTAGGGCCGTCTCTCTGGCGATGGCATTTCCCCCCCAAAGCCTGACGTTTAGCAAACAAGCTGTTGCGTGGTTAGAAAATTCTTCAAACGCTATTTGGCCCAAATGGAGTCAGGTCACAGATCTGGTCAGTGGAGGCATTTGAAGTTGTTTATTGGCCTCATCTGTTCCCTAGAGCGCCCAGGGCTCCTCAGCCACTCCACGTGCCTGTCAATCACTCGTGTCGCCCGAGGTCGTCTAGTTCCACATACGAAGCAGGTCGGTACAGTAGAGCACGTTTGTGACAGTATCTGCCATCGTTACCATGCGTTGTGGGCAAGGGGAGCGTGGTGCCAAGCAGCAGTCAGTATGGGGGAGGGGGCGTGAGAGAGACACACACATAGAAGAAAACCAACAGGCTGTGATCACTTCTGGTCTGTTCCACCCACACAAGGAAAGCTGAGAGGCTGGCGTCTCTCCTGGGACAGTTACAGGTGTTCGGAGGCCTGAACGTGCACTTGTCTTCTTTTTCAACTGGTTTTGTTTCTGGTAAATTTAACCTAATTCTGAATTTCCTGCTTCTTTGGGGGTTTAGTTGGTTGGTTTGCGTGAACTAAAAGTTTTGTGTAAGGTTGTTCTAATGCTTAAGTTACTAGTTCTCTCATCCTTAATTCACCTTAGAAAGGCTTTTTAGCTGGGACCTGTATAACCTTCCACATAGGTAATGTCTGATTTACCAGCTGAGCTGTCAGAAGCAAGGACAGACATTTCACAGTGAGAAACATTTAGGTCAAACTTTATTAAAGCTCCTGTAACTCATTTTCCCAAGCCAAAATAGGATATGGATTTGGAATACCCTTTCTTTAGCAGTAAATCAATGCAGTGGCTGTACTTCCATGCAAATGGCAGTGTAAACTGAAAGGAATAATCCAACCGTTACTCATCAGTCATAATACAGAGCAGTGAAACAGCATAGCGCTTAACAGAGTCATAGAGTTGTAGGCCTGGAGGGGACCTTGCAAGGTCATCTAGTCCAGTCCCCTGCACTCATGGCAGGACTAATTAGCTAGACCATCCCTGACAGGTGATTGTCTAACCTGCTCTTAAAAACCTCCAATGATGGAGATTCCACAACCTCCCTAGGCAATTTATTCCAGTGCTTAACCACCTTGACAGTTAGACTGTATTTTATAATGGCCAACCTAAACCTCCCTTGCTGCAATTTAAGCCCATTGCTTCCTGGCCTGTCCTCAGAGGTTAAGAAGAACAATTTTTCTCCCTCCTTATAACAACCTTTTATGTACTTGAAAACTCTTATCATGTGCCCTCTCGGTCCTCTCTTCTCCAGACTAAACAAACCCAATTCTTCCAATCCTTCCCCTCACAGGTCATGTTTTCTAGACCTTTCATCATTTTTGTTGCTCTTCTCTGGACTTTCTCCAATTTGTCCACGTCTTTCCTGAACTGCTCCTCAATACTCCAACTGAGGCCTAGTGAGCTCTAGAGAAGGTAAGTATCATTATGTCCATTTTATAGGTGGAGAAAATGATTCCCTGAATGGCTTCTGCTTTAACTGAAGCCATCTGACAGATTGGTATGATTTTAAACTCATAATATTAACATCGGTACAACTTTTATCAGTATATGCTGCAAACTAGCTCCTAGTTCAACCATCCCACAAGGAAACCACAAACTAATATCAAAGCTGGTAAATTTGTTCAGCATAGTCTGTCTTCTGTAATAACACAAGGCTTTTGAATGCTCTATACTTACTTCCACCCATCTAAGTAGCTTTTCATGAACGTGTCTGTCATCGTTAAAAGGTTTTGTGTTCAGGACATCAGCAACAAACTCCTTTGGTGGGATCTGTTGGGTCTAATGTAAAAGAAGCTTGTCTCAGCAGGACTCTCGCCTGGTCCTGCCAACGAGCCTCAGGCTTAGTCACGTGCAGACCTGCCTCCAGCCCTGGTGGCCCCCAGTACTACTGATGTGTACAGGACGGGGAGAGAAAACGCATTGCTCCCAGAGTGGCAGATCTGCTACATTCTTAGATCTGACGTGTGAGAAGCAACTCGGCCGCCACAGGCTGACAGGAAACACTTTTTTAAAACTGGCCATTGCAAAGGCGCTGCTTCCAAGCCAGCTCCCAGAACCGCCCAGCCTCCCGGGTCTCTGCAGGAAAGTGGTGGGGGCAGGTATTCACGCTTTGCTCACCCCAGCCCTCGCTGACATGGGGCACGCAGTGATTTAAGAAACAAACAGGGAAGAGCAACAGATTTACCCATGATGACGTATCCAGCCATAGACCCCTGGCCAGCCCACAGCAAACCCGCAGGTCTAGAGGTGTGGTGCTAGGCCCCCGCCGCTCCCCAGGGCCTGGCCTTGAACAGCAAGGTGTGGGAGCCTAGGGCTCGAGCCACAGAGAGCCTTCGTCTCCTTGCCATGCAGTGTCATTCCCATACTCCCTATAATGCACACGGGGCGTGAGGTGTCTACACTGCAATTAGCCACCCGCGGCTGGCCCTGGCCAGCTGACTCAGACTAAGGGGCTGTTTAATTGGGGTGTAGACTTTGGGGCTGGGGTCCAGCCCCAGCTCTGGGACCATCCCACCTTGCAGGGGCCTACCCCCCAAGCTCCAGCCCCAGCCTGAAGGGCTACAACGCAAGTAACCAGCCCCGCGAGCCCGAGTCAGGTGCCTAGCTGCAGTGTTAAACACACCCTACGCAAGCAATTCCCGAAGCCAGCACCCGGAGCAGGAATCCGAACCCCTCTGCCCCTTGAGGGTAGTTGGGCACCTCCCTCCCCAGGATTCATAGCCCAGCCTGCTCCTGGAGTGGGGGGCCAGGGCAGCGACAAACCCAGAGCCCCGCACCCACCACACCCCCCATTGCAGCCAGTAGCCCAGAGAGCCGGGCACTCAGCAGGTATGGAGAAGCCCATGTTCAAAGCCCTACATTGGAGCTAGGACTTGACTAGTCTCCCACACTCCAGCCACGTGCCCTGCCCACCAGGCTACAGTCACCCTCACTCTGGCCCACCCACTAGTTAGTTAGTTATACAAAGTGGAATGGCTTCACTAGGAGAGCGCCATGTGCAGAGCATGCGTCTGGGAGGCGGGGCATGTGGCTGCCAGTCACTGCTCTAACGCAGCCAGAGCAGGAAGTTGAAAACCAATCATAGCTGCATGCCCTAACCATTGCACTGGGACAACAGCTGCCCCCAAAGTCCCAATGTGCTCGTCCCCAGCAGGCTTTCGTGCAGCCTAAGCATGCTCAAAACACGCCCACCTGCTGAAGCCCCACCGGTGAGCTGGGCAGGGGGACCGCCCAGGTTGGAATCCAGCCAGGGGTTAGGGGTGCACTAGGGTGCTGAGCAGTTTGGTGGTGGTAGGACAGCAGTGGCTTTGTGCAGGCACATGGGTTGACATGTAGCCACCTGGGGGCCTTAGCCAGCAGTAACTTAGGTGCTTACGGGGTTAGGCAGCATCTCAGCGGGAGTTTTGAGGCTCTCAGGAATGGTGGACTCGGCGGCCTAAGTGGCAGTTAGGTGCCGAGGTCCCTTTGTGGATCTAGCCCCAGATGCTCTGTCTCGTGCCGGCAGTTTGAGCTTCTGCACTCACTGCTTCCACTGGGAAATGTGCCTTTGTGATACCTTGCATCTCCTCTCTCCTCTGGCCCAGGGGAGCGTGCTGCCTTGGACAGTGGGTCTCTACGCTTCCCCTTGGCTCCACAAGCCCGAGGCGGGATTTTCTTCCTCCAGCTCGTGACTCACAGCCGGGACCCCCCTCCTGGAGTTAAGCAGCTAAGCCAGCTCAGCCACTTAAGTAGCCCAAGTCCTAGCAGCCGAATCTCTCTCTCCTACTCATGCTTGATAACGCTCTGACACTCCCCCTACCTTTCCCTGTGCCTCTGGCTACCTTTTATGCAGGCACACTGCTGCTCCTGCCACCTCTTGGGGGCCTGATGGGGGCCGGGGAGGTGGCCAGTGAGCTTAGTGCAAGCCTATGGGATCACGCCCCAGTGGCAAGATAAGCGTTCCCCTCCTAGATTGAGATGCCTGCTTCGGCACCTCTGGGGCTGTTACTGGCACTAGACTGAGCCGCGCGTTAGCTGCGGGAGCAGATCACCCCTTAGGCAGCTTTGCAAAGCTGCCGGGCAGAAACGTAGGTGCCAGGGGACTTAGGCACCTTTAATTAAATGTCAGTGGCACCTCAGTGGCGGCTGTAGGCCCAGAAAGACGCACTAGGCACCTCAGTACCTGGCCTCGCTTCAGCACGGTTAGGAAATCATACCTACCCAAAGCCTGTGCACAAGCCTCACAACTTTGGCTGTGATCTCTCTGGCATCCTTCTGCCTGATGGAATTCAGGATGATGTCAGTCAGAAAACAGTGGCACTTCCTGGCATAAAATATCTCTTCCCGTGCCAAAGCAAAACTTAGGAAAACAACATCTACAAGGAGAGTGTCAAACACAACATACAGAATTAGCCACCCTATTTCGGCGTGCCAGCGCCAGCCCTTTTCATTTAGCTGGCCACTGATCACCTGCCTGCATTGTCCTGGGTGCAACAGAATCCTGTAATACTCCATGTGCCGATCCAGGGGCAATGGGAGCGTTGCCAAGTAAAAACTGAGCAAGGATGTCAGGATTCTATCCTGGCTTGTTTTGATTGCTAAAAATATTTGTGCTTTGAACAGGGGGTGGGACTAGATGAGCTCCTGAGTTCCCGTCCAACCCTGATATTCTGTGAGTCTGTGATTTCCAGCTTTGCCTGCTGAAGTGTTGGGGAGCGTGAAAAGGCCACCGTGATTAGCTAGCAAACAGCTTCAGTACGTTTCAAGCAGTAAAGCCTCTGCCACAGCAGAACGTCTCTAACAAAAGTTTTCCACTTGGTACTGAATTGTCACACCATCCATTTAACTCGGACTGCTACGGAGCTGGGCTAGTACAACAGCGGCTACAGCAATTTAGCTGCAGGGACCTGGCAAGGAAAGCAGCTGGGTGGGTGTACACATACCTGGCGAGGTCTCTCAGGGACACGTGTGTGCATGTGTGTAGCCCTGGCCCCAGAGCTGGCCCCGCTGGACTTCTCGCAAGGCACAAAGAGCGCATTGCAGCTGCAATCTGGACAGCACCTTACCCGGTAGTCCCCAAAACTCACTGACAGGTGAAGAGATTAGTGATTGGCTTATTAGTTGCCAGGCACTAACAGTGGGGACTCAAGCTATAAATTGGCCTGTAGCTTGTACTGCAGGAGCAGGGAGTGGGAGCTCTCGCTACACCCCATATTCATCACAGTAATATTAGTATGATATGATTATGGCATAATGATGATGCTGTTTGTACAAGATGGGTCATGGAAGGTGTCATTGGAAAAGGTATGAATTGCTGAATATGTGTCATTTTTGTATCTGAAGTTATGGAGATTGACTGTGGCTCTGTATTTCAAATGTGCTTCCTCTGGCCACACCCCCAGCCAGCCTTTCAGGTACAGCAATGATGAAGCCAGACAGCGCTGAAGGCTCATCAGCGAAGACCATGGGCTGTGGAAAAGCTTCGTCTTCCTGTAACGGTTTCAGCCGGCCTGTAAGTTATGGCTGCTATGTCTCAGCGAGGGCATGTGACCAGACCACATGGTACTGATCATTCTGGGCACCTGTATCTTTCCACAAACTGGGCTGGGAACTGGTTTTGTAACAAAGGGTTCCCGCCATATGTTAATGCTATATAAGGTGGGGAGTGACATCATCTAGTGGCGTCACTCTCCACACAAGAGAACTCCTGGAAACCCCCGAGGAACAAAGACTGAACTGGGGGAAGTGCTGGTCCCGGGCTAAAAGGATTTCTCGCCTGTCTATGGAAACCTGGTGAACTGCTTGTATCATCAGCCAGGGTGAGAAATTGCTCATTCATATCCAGTCGTTCTAGTCTCTTAGGCTTAGTTTGCAATTTTGTTTATTTCTAGGTAATCTGCTTTGATCTGTTTGCTATCACTTATAATCACTTAAAATCTATCCTTTGTAGTTAATAAACTTGTTTTTTGCTTTCTCGAAACCGGCGTGCCTTTCAGTGAAGTGTCTGGGGGGAAATCTCAGTGTGGTTAACATATTGAGGGAGAGGCGACCCATTTACGAGCTTGCATTGTACAGATCCCTGTGCAGTGCAACACGGTATAAAATTGGGTTTATACTCAGCGGGGGGTGCGTGCCTGGGAACTGGATGTTATCTTGGCTGTAGCCTCTCTATTGCTGGTTCATGCAGTAGCTGGTTGGAGCATGCATGTAACTACAGCTGGGTGCGTCCCTGCCTGTGTAAACGCTGGTGGGAGCGTAGGACCAGAAGTGGTCTACAGCTTGTCACAGCAGCACGGTGTGAGAGGGAGCCCAGGCTGGTAAGTGAGAGGGCTCAGTGGTACCCCAGTTCCAGGTGGCACCCTGCAGGGAACCCGTCACACTTGCCCTTTGGGGAACAGTCAGTTACAACTCGGGGTGTACTGTAAGTGCTAGGACTGATTGATTCTAACCAACTGTGACTACACACAGCTATAGTTTGTTAGGGATTTAGGATATTTATGATATATCCACTGTCATCTCGTCTTGTCTTCCCTCTACTAATGATATAAACTTATTGGCCTTCGCGCCAGCGCAAACACCAAACAAGAATAGTTATAAAAGTGCTACCAAGAAGTTTGGCACTTAGCTCCTCATACTATAGACCAGGAAAAGGTATCAGAGGCATTTGTTTTCACCCAAAAAGCCTTGTGGCACCATCGAAACGCTAAATAAGCTGCCAGCTTTCCAGTTCTTTTCAGTGTTACTGTACCTCTAGCCACTGGTTGACTGTTTGAATTAGCCGGTTTGATGCCAGCACTGTAAACAACACTCTCTTCATGCCAAGTGCAAGAGCCATCACTGCCTACAACTGGAGGATGTTCGACTTTAAGGATGAATCCTACATTATTGAATTCTTTGGTTACCATGTTGGTTTGGTCATTGACGGTTGTTTCTGGGGATAAAAAAATATGTGGATTTTCAGACAATATAACCTGTAAAACTTCTAATAGGATTAGCACGTCTGTTAACAGAAAATGAGAGGCACAGCATTTTCACCCCCTTACTCCTAGTTGTACCCCTTTATTATTAATGAATTATTATTAAACATTTATACTGAAGTAGCACCTAGAGTTTACCAGTCTGGTGTGAGGCACAGAACAACCATATGATAAATGACAGATGGCAGCCCCTGCCCCAAAGAGCTTACAAACCAAAGATACAAACCCACAAATATTCTCTCCCTCCTTGGTATTGAAATCCTGGAAATACTTAGTGATGGTTCTCATGTGCTCCCTTAGTCATTGCTTAACCAAGCCCAAACAGAGTTAGCTTGGGATGGTCAAAGGAGCCTAGAGAGTCCTAGCTATTGAGGTAATCATATGGGCCTCCTCACCATAGTACCGGAGCACTTTGCAATCATTAATACATTTTACCTTTACACCACCCCTAGGAGGTAGGCAGTGCTAGCACCCCCTTTGTACAATGCACAGGTTTCATTGTGTGACATGTGCAGGAGCATGCCGTAAGCTTTCAGCTAAGACAGAAATTGAACTGAGATCAGGTGAACCCCAGGCAGGACCTGCTCCACCCTCCCCAACTCCACCAGGTGCCTTTGAAAACAGCTGTAGCTCTTTCAGTCTTTCCCCAGGAGTAGCTCATTGCAAGCAGAGACTTGCAAAATGTTCTCACTACAGCCTGACATCTGTTGAGCCTATCTCAATTCAGGTTTCAGAGTCGCAGCCGTGTTAGTCTGTATCCACGAAAAGAACAGCAGTACTTGTGGCACCTTAGAGACTAACACATTTATTTGAGCATAAGCTTTCGTGGGCTACAGCCCGCTTCATTGGATACATAGAATGGAACTTATAGTAAGGAAATATATATACATACAGAGTACATGAAAAGGTACATTGGCCAAACCGGACAGTCTCTACGCAAAAGAATAAATGGACACAAATCTGACATCAGGAATCATAACATTCAAAAACCAGAAGGAGAACACTTCAACCCCTCCGGTCACTCAGTAACAGACTTAAAGGTGGCAATCTTGCAACAAAAAAGCTTCAAAACCAGACTCCAAGAGAAACTGCTGAACTTGAATTAATATGCAAACTAGATACTACCAATTTAGGCTTGAACAGAGACTGGGAACGGCTGAGTCATTACACAGATTGAATCTATTTCCCCATGTTAAGTATCCTCACAGCTTCTTGTCAAACTGTCTGAAATGGGCCATCTTGATTATCACTACAAAAGTTTTTTTCTCCTGCTGATAATTGCTCATCTTAATTAATTAGCCTCTTAGAGTTGGTAAGGCAACTCCCACCTTTTCATGTTCTCTGTATGTGTATATATATATATATCTCCTTACTATAGGTTCCATTCTATGCATACCATGAAGTGGGTTCTAGCCCACGAAAGCTTATGCTCAAATAAACGTGTTAGTCTCTAAGGTGCCACAAGTACTCCTGTTCTTTTTATCTCAATTCAGGCTAGCACAAGACTAGTAATTGTGTGCTCTGGGCTTGCTGTAATGCCCTGCATCTGAAACTCAGAAGCATACAACTCATAGAGGCTTTTTCAGTTTACTCAAATCCCATCTTCTGCGGAGCACCTCAGCAATCATCCACCAAATTGAAAATATGTGACACTGAAAGACGCATGCCTGTACAACCAACAGGCAGCACTACATAAATGAAGAATACTTACTTGTAACCAGAGTTCTCTGGGAGGACTGCATAGTCACAGTAATGGTAACATGCTGCCTGGCGCAGTCTAGTGGTAGAACCTTCTCCAACGATTACCCATTAGAGCACATGTGCACCTCCTCCTACTCCTCACTTCCGGGTTTCCAAAAGTTCTGAGAAAGTGCGCTCTACCCCCTCAGTTCCTTCCCCGCTAACCCATACAAATCATAACAGGACTCTGAGAAAGAGAGGAAAGGTGGCGGAAGAAAGAATTGCAGTTACAAGCAAGTAACCACCTCTTCTTCGTGTGAGTCTGCATATTCCCACTTATGGGTAGTTTGACCAGCAGGGCTGAAAAACTCAGAAAGGGGAATCAGAGTCGTAATGAAATAAAGACTCACGCACCACTCCACCTAATCTGGCATCTGCTTTTGAAGCCAAATCCAAAGCGTTATGTTCGGTAATTGACCGACTTCCAAGTCAGTCTTACAGACTTCCCCAGTAGGGCCATGTTCAAGGTAAGCAAGAGCTGAATAATATCTTACAACAGTAGGCCCAGGAACTGTCACCAACCTGTTACATTCGGTGATACATTATCTAACCCCTCTGTAAATAGGCTGCACAGATACACCACGACCCACAGGATTCTCAGCATAAGAAACAACCAACCTAGATGAACTTCCAAAATCTTGTAGCTCTATTTAAATAATCTCCTAGAACCCTTCCAGCATCCAAAGTATGTAACATATATTAGTATGTGATTTGGGGGGGAAATACTGGTAAATTAATTATCTGATTCATATGAAAAATCAGACACTAGTTTTGGCACAAACCTGGGATCAGGTCTAAGAACCACCTTGTCCTTATGAAATCTTGTAAATGATGGAGCAGTCATTAGGGCATGCAACTCGCTCACCCTTCTGGCTGATGTTATAGCAACAATAAAAATGGATTCTCTGCCAAGGTTTCAAAAGGTGGCTTCATAAGCATAGATCAAACCAAATGAAGATCCCAAGAAGGGACAGGAGCCCCAAGAATATCAAACCCTGGATGTGAGGCTTCCTGCACAGGAGGTAGGTTCAGTGTGGATGCCATGCAAGCCACCAGATCAAGATACTGCAAAGCAGCCTCTGAAGGGGAAAATGCAGAAGCTACACTCACATGTTCGTCCAGTGACAAATCAGTGTCATGGGGTCCACTCACCACTAGGGCCAGCTCCTCCTGGCCGCTCTGGGGAATCAGCTCTTTTCAGGTCCAAGGCCCCCTTCTGCTACTTGCTGTACACTCTGTTGCCGCTCGCTCTCTCTCTCTCTCACTAGCTGGAACTCAGGATGCTCCTTCTTCGTGACTTGTCCCTTTGGCCAGGTCACTGTGCGTGGTTCCCCCTTCCAGGGTATCAAAGTCTCTTCTTCACTTGCAGTCTCAGGCAGTCTTCCCATTCACTGCCCCAGGGTGCCACTTCCCCAGTGGCTGGCAGAGGAACCCGGCCCACTTTCTACTCTGAGTTCCAGCTCAGGGACCCTCTAGTCAGCAGACAAGGTCTGTTCCCTCCTGGACCTTACTGCCTTTCCCTGAGCCCCTTTCTTACCTTCTGGCTCTCCGCTCCTCTCTGGGTTTGCCAGCCTCTCAACTCTCTCCTCCCAGGGAGTAACTGTAGGCTCCCTAGTTCTGTAGCCTCCAAACACACTTCCCTTCTCCTAGGGAATGACTGCAGACTACGTCCCTGCGGCCCTTTTCTGTTATCAGCTCCCTGGCTTTATAGAAGCCCCACCTGTTCCTGCATACATGAGCTTCCTCTAATTAGGGCTTTCCTCTAAGCCTTAATTCTCCCAGCTTGTAGCCTAATAGGTTAATTGGCCCATCTGGCCTCCGTTAACCCCTTTGGGGCAAGTGTGGGGTGAACACCCATCACAACCAGTATCAAAGTCCATCTCCATATGGTGGGTGATTCAGAACCTCCTGTGGTGGAATATAATAAAGCCCTAGAGCGCAGGATTACCATTCTTTCCAGTAGCTGGGATCTGGGAACATGCCTGTAGCAGGAGGAAAAAAGAAGTGTGGAAACCTGGGCTAAAGAGGCATGAACTGGGACGAATCAGGTCTCTTAACTCTTGCTCTATCCTCCTCTAGCTGAATATCTGACTTCGGAGCTGCTATGGACTTCAACAAAGATAGCAATGGACTTGGAAGGTAAAGAGAGACAAAAAGCAAGAAAGATCTGCCTGGCTATCCTATAGGAGTCTTACGAGGAGGAGGCATAGATGGATCCAGAGAAAGATTAATAACACTGCTCTACAGCCAAAATGCTTCTGAAATAAATGTAGTCAAACTTTACTAATTCTGGGTCACTGAGAACGAAAACGATGCTTAAAATTGTTGACTGGCTTTAGTTTTCAAGATATGCTATTGGGTCAGTATATACGACCCTTGACTTGGGAATGGCGGAGGATGAGTGAGTTATAAAGGGAAGGGATCTCAATTGAAACCAGAAATGACTAAAATACATCTTTGACTGGATCTATGAATAAATCTATGACTGGGTTTGGACAGTACTTGCTTTTTAGGCAAAACAATGAATGATGCAATCTGAAGCTGGTATTACATCATACATGATATGAATTGCATCATGTTATTCCTAGAAGTCACGGATGATGCAATCATAACGAAGCTTACATCACTCTGCTGAACAAATTGCCCTATATCAGCTCTAGAAATCATACAGTGTCATGCTCTCTTATTTGTCAGTGTTTGATTTTGCAAAGGGACACATTTCTGTTTAGCCAAAGTGAGCAGAGATGCCTCGTACTTGTGCGAACAGTGCAGATAACTTCTGCTATGTTTGTGGTGAAGTGACTTTTGCATCACAAAAGCGCAGTATAACCACTATGGTTAAGAAAGCCTATCACCTTTATTTTGGCTGCAAAATTGGAGCTCAGGACAAGAGGTGGGCCCCACACATATGCTGCAACACTGGTGCAACAAATCTTCGCCAGTGGTTGAACAGGAAAAGGAAATCTATGCCTTTTGCAGTGCCAATGATTTGGAGACAGCCAACAGATCATACCAGCAATTGTTACTTCTGCATGGTGCCTCCAGTTGGGAAAGGTGTGTCAAAGAAGAAAAAGTGGACTGTGCATTATCCAAACATTCCATCAGCTATATGACCAGTACCCCACGGAGAAGGACTGCCGGTTCCTGATGCACCAGAATCATTCTCACTTGAGTCAGACAAGGAAGAGGAAGAGGATGAAACTTCTGATCCTGAACCATCAATGTCACAGGACCCACATTTTCTCCCATCCTCCTCCTCTGAACCACACCTCATAACACAAGGTGAACTGAATGACCTTGTCAGGGATTTGGAACTACCCAAGAGTAAGGCAGAGCTGTTGGGCTCCAGACTACAGCAGTGGAATCTCCTGGCAGGTGATGTTAGGGTTTCCATGTTCCGTGACCGTCAAAAGGATCTTGTCCCATTCTTCTTCATGGAAGGTGATCTTGTAGCCTGCAACAGCATCGATGGTGTGATGGCAGCCCTCAACATCGTTCACGATCCAGATGAGGGGAGACTGTTCATTGATTCATCGAAGACGAGTCTTAAAGCTGTTTTACTGCATAATGGCAATGTTTTCCCATCAATTCCACTTGGTCATGCAGTCCATATGAAGGAAACCTGTGACAACATGAAACAACTTTTGAGGTGCATAAACTATGACCAACATCAGCGGCAGCTTTGTGGCAATTTGAAGGTTGTTGCTCTCTTGCTTGGTCTGCAGACTGGATACACAAAGTACTGCTGTTTTCTCTGTGAATGGGATAGTCGTGCAAGAGATTCCCACTACATCAAGAAAGATTGGCCACTCTGACAGTCATTGGAGCCTGGGTGGAAAAGTGTTCAGCATCCACCACTTGTTGAATCAAGGAATATTTTGTTACCACCCTTACACATCAAGCTGGGTCTGATGAAGAACTTTGTCAAGGCCATTGACAAAACACAAGCAGCTTTCAAGTACCTCCGTGGAAAATTTCCAAGGTTAAGTGAAGCTAAGATAAAGGAAGGTGTCTTTGTTGGTCCTCAGATTCGTGAACTTCTTCGAGATGATGCATTTGACCATGCACTGCATGGCAAGGAAAAGACGGCATGGAAAGCCTTCCAGTTATTGGCAATAAATTTTCTCGGAAACAACAAGGCAGACAACTACAGGTTGTTGGTGGAAAACCTCCTCAAGGCATACAAAAGCCTTGGTTGCAACATGTCACTAAAGATACATTTTTTGCACTCTCATCTAGATTTTTTTCCACCGAACTGCGGAGCAGTGAGCGACGAGCACGGCGAGCGATTTCACCAGGACATTGCAACAATGGAGAAACGCTATCAGGGCAAATGGAGCCCATCAATGCTTGCAGATTATTGCTGGACAGTGACAAGAGATGCTCCATTTAATGAATACAAGAGACAAGCCAAGAAGCGCCGAGTAGACATTGAATAGGACTAAACTATGTACATAATAGTTTTTTGCCTTTTGTTTCATAATAAATTTTATTTAGATAACCCTTTTGCTGATTTTTAAAGTGTTACATAAACAGGACAGGTGAAATATTATCATGGAAAGCAACCATAAACACATGAAAAGACTGTGCCCCCTTATATAGCCTTACCCTCAGAACATTCAGGGACTCTGAGGGGAGGGCAAGGAGAGCGCATGCGTGTGCTCTAACGGCCACTGCTCAGAAGTGTTTCTACTGCTAGGCTGACCTGGGCGGCACATTACCATAAGTGTGAATACGCAGAGCCACTCAAAGAATCATTTTCAGATTAGCCCACTCTCAAGTCATCTGGTGGACGTGTCTCGTTGTTCTCTCTGTCTGGCCCCTATGGATTGCTGAACATCTCCTTGGGGAACTGAGTGTCCTCAATGCCAATAGAGTCAAGAGCAATTGAGGTTACTCAGCCCCTCACAAGAGAAGCTTAGGGTCGGATTTACAAAAACATCCCATTTTTAGGCTCCACTGAAATCCACAAAACTCCTGCTTGACAGCCATCTACCTCTGTAGACACACAAACTCACTTGGCACCTAGGCATCTATGTTCCTGCCTCCGAGCTCATGCACTTGAGAGACAGCAGTTCCTCATTCAAATCCCTTCTCATCAGGCAGTAGAGGGGCTTGAACCAGTGATCCCTCACATCCTGGTGGGGCTCTAGCCACTGGGCTAAAGATCATAAGAGAGCTGCTCCTGCTTCCTTCCTCCCCAGCTCTTTTGTGTAGATCTAGGTGGCCTCTGAGCATGCCTACTTGATCAGGCTGTGACACTGCACTCTATGTGATTTTATGAAAATATGCTAATGAGTATGAATATAATGTAACTGGAATATGCTTCATGCAAAAGGTCTCTTGTAAGGTATCATTACAAAGCTTATAATCTATTGAGTGTGGTCATCCTATTTGTATGTATGTATCATTCTTGTATCTGAAACTAGAAATATGAACTATAACTTAGGTCCTATTGTAATTATGCAAAGTGTGGGCCATTAATGGTGGCTTGGAATTTTGATGGCTCCCATTAACTAGGACAATTGACTGCAGATGGCTCTGTTTACTTGTAAGTCTTCCTGTATACATGTGTGCTGGCAAGTGGGCAGGGCCGGCTCCAGGCACCAACGAAGGAAGCAGGTGCTTGGGGCGGCCAATGGAAAGGGGGCGGCGCGTCCGGGTCTTCAGCGGCAATTCGGTGGCAGGTCCCTCAGTCCTTCTCGGAGGGAAGGACCCACCACCGAATTGCCGCCAAAGAATGAAGCAGTGCGGTAGAGCTGCCGCCGAACTGCCACTGATCGCGGCTTTATTTTTTTAAATTTTTTTTTCGCTTCGCTACTTGGGGGCGGCATAAAAGCTGGAGCCGGCCCTGCAAGTGGGTAATGAAGTCTTGCAGTGCCATGTGATCATGTCACCTGAACTGGAATCCATTTTTAAGCTGGTGCTTTTCCATTTCGAAGGAGGAGTGGGAACCCAGAGAGGGACAAAGGATTCCTGCCTTGTGCAAAAGATATATAAGGGGCTGAAACAGAACAAAGAGGGCTGCAGTCATGAGAAATCCCCTAGCTACCACCTGAGCTGGAACAAGGACTGTACCAGGGGAAAGGCTTGTGCCCAGACTAGAAAGACGTCCAGTCCGTGATAGAAGCTTATTGAAACATCGCTGAGGGTGAGATTTTATCTGTATTCAGTTTTCTTACTGTACTAGGCTTAGACTTGCGTGTTTGATTTTATTTTGCTTGGTAATTCACTTTGTTCTGTCTGTTACTACTTGGAACCACTTACATTCTACTTTTTGCATTTAATAATATCACTTTTTACTTATTAATTAACCCAGAGTATGTATTAATACCCGGGGGGCAAAGAGCTGTGCATATCTCTCTATCAGCGTTATAGAGGGCAAACAATTTATGAGTTTATCCTGTGTAAGCTTTATACAGAGTAAAACTGATTTATTTGGGGTTTGGACCCCATTGGGAGTTGGGTATCTGAGTGCTGGAGACAGGAACACTTCTCAAGCTGTTTTCAGTTAAGCCTGCAGCTTTTGGGGGCATGGTTCAGACCTGGGTCTGTGTTTGTTGCAGGCTAGTGTGTCTGGCACAACCAGGCAGGGCACTGAAGTCCTAAGCTGGTGGGGAAAACAGGCTCAGAGGTAGTCTCAGGGCAGTCCCACAGGGTTTCTGTGATCCGACCCGTCACACAGGCCCTCACATTAATTAGGTGGAGGAGCATCTGCCTTCCCACAGTTCATGAATTGTTAGCAAAGCTTGGTGCCTCTATGCAGCCCAGATTTCGGTACCTATCTCCATGAGAGGGGCAGGGCTTAGCACACATCTCTCATAGGCATCTCCCATTGGCTAGGTTAGGCAGTTCCCCGCCTAACGTGCTGGCTTTTGTAGATCCCATTCCTCTCCTCATACACTGTATAGCACAGGTGGGCAAACTACGGCCCACGGGCCATATCCGGCCCACAGGACGGTCCCTGCTGTTCCCTCTCCCCCGCAGCCACGGGGCCGGGGGGTTGGATAAAGGAGCCTGGACACTGAACTCAGGCTTTGTGGATTACAGTGTTGTGTGATTTTCTAGGCGCCTAAAAGTAAGGCATTGTGACGCTCAGCATCTCCATGCTTACATCCCTTTGTGAATCCGGGCGGTGGTGTTTTGCAGCATTGGGTCTTATATTAAGCTCCTTGGGGCAGGGACCCATGTCTTTCTCTCTGTTTTACACAGTGGTGTGTACACTGATAGACAGCCCTCAATAAATAATCATAATTTGAAAGTAGTTACTTAAGAAGAGGACATGGTACCTGGGCAAGTGCTACTGCTCATCCCCACGCCGAACATGCCAGTTTCAAGCTGCTTTAGCCTGGGATGGGTTGGGTGAGGATCTGTTAGAGAGGGGAAATCGTGACACAAATAAGAAATCGGGTCTTTTTCGCACAGCTCCTTCCATTTAATCTCCGGTTCTTCTCAAATCTTTTTTACATCTTGCAGCCCAGGTGCATCCTCCCATGTTGCAGTTCCCAAGACACATTAATTATTGTTTCCCCAGGCTTCTGAACTTCAGGCGCAGGCCTCCACTCCTGCAAGGTGCTGAGGAGTCCAGGGTGCAAAACGTATTGCAGCAGGGGCTGAGCAGTGCGACACCAGGCGCTTTGATGCTCATATCCCTGCAGAAGGGGCTTTCATTTTAAAATCTGGCACACGATAAAGGAATACAAATAAATCACAATTAATACGTACTGGGGAATCTAGAAAGCTTTTCTGAAGGAAAAGGAAATTTGCCCTTCACCACCTTCGTACCCCTTATGAGCAATCTGCATTCGTTTACACATTGTGGGTCAGCACAAGGAGCGTGCCCCACTTCAGTCGCACTCAAGCCCTAGGCCAGGTCTACACTAGGAAATTAGGTTGGTAGAACTATGTCGCTCAGGAGTGTGAAAAATCCACACCGCTGAGCAATGCAGTTAAACCAACCTAACCCCCAATGGGAGCGCCTCTTCCATCAACAGAGCTACGGCCGACGGGAGAAGCCCTCCTGTCGGCATAGTTAGTGTCTTCCCTGAAGTGCTACTGCAACACGGCTGCACTGGTGCAGCGTTTTACGTGTACCTCTGCCCCTAGTTTGGAAGCTGAAGTGGGCCTCAAGTGGCATAGGTCAGAGCTGTGTACAGGGGTGAATTTAGTCATTCGAGTGCTTGCCTCTAACTGCAGTGGGAACCCCTCTGGTTTGTAGGAGAGCAAGAGGAAGAGGTGAGATTCTTTCATCCTGACCTTTCTTTTTGGTTAATCAGTATCACCAGACGTCTCTAGTTTGTTTAAGTATCACGTTTACTAGTTAATTTCTCCTGCCATTGTTAAAGCAATGAGCACATGACACTTACCTTTTTCTGTTTGCTCCTGGCCCCTCCACTCTTTGAATGCTGCAGTTTTTTCCATTGGGTAAGTCTCCCTTATGGTGCTGAATCTGTGTTTTTCAGCAGTTAGGGTAATTGGCAAATTCTGTTTGAATGTGTGTTGCTCCGAATGTTTCTCTTCAGTACTGAACGCAGCTTGAATAGTCTGGTCGTTTTCCTGAACTCCAGGAGACCTGCCAGCAGGATCTTTGATGTCACCCCCATTTTCAAGTGTTTTATGACAAGGTACATTATCTGCAAGGTTACTGTTGGATATCATCACATGCCGGAATTCACATCTTTTGGAGTTCACCATGTCCCATTCCTTTACCAGGGAAATTAATTTCTGAATGGGAGTGGCTGAGTTTCTATTTTCTGATTTTTTTGCTAAATTGCCTCTTTCCCCTTTCTTCCTTGGAGGGCTTGCTGAATGTTTACAATAGCTGGAATTTCCCCGGATGTCTGTAGACTGATGATATCCTCCAGGTTTATTCCTTCGTTTTGTCCCTCTGCTCTGTGAAATCATTCTGGTATACTTCTCATTCTCTCCTTTGCTATCCTGCATGTCTTTTATTTTACTCCAGGTATTAACACACCAGTTACTGAAATCCACAGCAGTGTAGGAATGTTCCTAAAAAATGGAGTGAAAAGTGGTTATTTTTAAATGACTCTTTTTATTTGCCCCAAATGAAAGGTAAATTTTGCCTTACCTGATCACTGATATTTTAGCACTGCATAAGCAGGGCCATTTTGTGGTCTAAGTTGTATTGGCATAAACTTGTGAGGCAGCAGGACCTGAGAACTGGTCATTCTGAGCACCTGAACCTTGCCCATGATACCAGAGCTAAGCCCACAGAGGTACTTAGACATTGTGGGCTAGATCCACTTTGGCAACTCATGCCAAAGGCCCAATGGAATTCTCCAACTAGGCGTTCCCCTGCCTATCGCACCTGTGCGGTTCAATCCAGTAGGCATGCTCAGAGCGTGCCAACCAGACGAGACCCTGCATAAAACAGACACAGGTGGAGGAAGTGCCACCCTTATACCCATTAGTTAGAGCAATCACCCAGGAGATGGAAACCCAGGTTCAAGTCCCCTCTGCCTGATGTGGAGTAGGGCCAAGTGTGCCTGTTCTTAATGGTCCAAACTAAAAACCTAGCACAGAGGACATTGAGACAGGAAGTAGCCTTCCCTGAGGCAAACTGGACAGGCCTTGATCAGGCATGTTTACTCCAGAAAAGAAGCACAAATTGCTCTGGGAACTCAAAAAGGCAATGGCACAGAAGCTATCTAAACACACCTGAACACTGAAAAACTATCCAAACAAGCCCAACTACAATAATTGGCTGCAAATGACTGAGATTTTCTTTCTCCTGTTATAGAAGGAACCCTCTCACATTTCTGTAACAGTTCAAGAAAATACCTTCAGCTGTTTTACCCTGAATCTGTATCTCTTGATGCTCAGAAACCTGTGGTTCTATACATAGGTGCTGGAACTCGAGAGGCTGGGGGTTCTGCTGCACCCCCTGGCTTGAAGGGGTTTCCATCATATACAGGTTTACAGTTTGGTTCAATGGTTCTCAGCTCCCCCACTGTACAAATGGTTCCAGCCCCCCTGGTTCTATAAAAGAAATGTCAGTATTTTTTGTGAACTGCTACTGGCACCTTGATGTGAGTAAATTCTCAGAAATGACTGCACTTTTGGAATAAAGATTTCCTCTTCACGTAGAAGTTTCAGGACTTTCATTTTTGTTGATAATTTTGCAATAAGAGGTAAGACAACTTGTCCCAAGCTGCAACTGGACAATTTAAACATTCAGGTCTGAACTGTTTTTTAAAACGTAGTGTTCTGAGGTATTTCTGAAAAAAAATCTTACTTCTTTTGGGTCTTTGCTGAACTCACGCTCCTTATCCCAAGTCACAATATTTAATCTTCTAAATGGAAAAGCAGCTTCAGCGTAAGTTTCATGTTTTTTGACCCACAATCTGCAAAATGAATATTTTTCAGTTTTACTACATTTGTAAACCTTTGCATTTTTTTCCAGGGACAGCCTAAGGTTGTCGGGTTGTGTGTGCTTTCTGATGAATGTTAAAATTAGTTTTATATTAATTTTAATTATTGGGGAATTATTAGACAAGATAATGGAGTGGCTGATATGGGACTTTATTAATAAAGAATTAAAGGTGGACTATATAATTAATGCTAATTGACATGGGTTATTCTAAAATAGATCCTGTCAAACTAACTCGATATCTTTTTTTGGATGAGATTACATATTTGGTTGATAAAGGTTATCGTGTTGATGTAATATACTTAGACTTCTGTAAGGCGTTTGACTTAATATTGCATGACATTTTGATTTAAAAACTAGAATGATACAAAAATAAATGTTACACATTAACTGGATTAAAAACTGACCAAGTGATAGGTCTCAAAATGTAATTGTAAACAGGGACTGGTCTGTTTCTAATGGGATCCTGCAGGCCTACGCTATTTAACATATTTATCAATGACCTGAAAGAAAACATAAAATCATCACTGATAAAGTTTGCAGGTGATACAAAAATTGGGGGAATGGTAAATAATGAAGAGGACAGGTCCCTGATGCAGAGCAATCTGGATCCCTTGGTAAACTGAATTCAAGCAAACAATATGTGTTTTAATATATGTAAATGTATACATCTAGGAATAAAGAATACAGGCCATACTTACAGGATGGGAGACTGAAAACGATTGCGGGGGGGCAGGTGGATAATCAACTGAATATGAGCTCCCAGTGTGATGCTGTGGCCAACAAGGCTAATGTGATTCTTGGATACATAAACAGGGGAATCTCAAGTAGGAGCAGAGAGGTTATTTTGCCTCTATATTTGGCACTGGTGCAACCACTGCTGGTATCCTGTGTCCAGTTCTGGTGTCCACAATTCAAGAGGGATGTTGATAAATGTGGTGAGGGTTCAGAGAAGCGCCAGAAGAATGATTAAAAGATTGGAAAACCTGCCTCGTGATAGAATCAAGGAGCTCAATCTATTTATTTTAACAAAGAGAAGGTTAGAGGGTGACTTGATCACAATGTCTAAATATCTACATGGGGAACAAATGTTTGGCGCTTCAATCTAGCAGGGAAAGGTATAATATGATCCAACAGCTGGAAGCTGAAGTTAGACATATTCAGACTGGAAATAAGGTGTTCTTTTTAAAGTGAAGGTAATTAATCATTAGGACAATTTACTAAACATTGTGGTGGATTCTCCATCCCTGGAAAATTTTAGATCAGGATTTGATTTTTTTTTAAAAACATGCTCTAGTTCCAAAGGAATTATTTGGGGGTAAGTTCTATGTCCTGTGTTATACAGAAAGTCAGACTAGATGATCACAATGGTCCCTTATGGCCATGGAATCTATGAGCCTATGAAACTATAGCAAATAGACAAGCATCTTCTTTACCTGTATCCATCACACTGATAAAGTGCTTCAAAAAGAGAAGGAATTCTGTACTCCTCTGCTTCTTGACAAAATAGAGACCATTCTCTGTAAATTGTAAATAAACTTAACTGTACAGTAATTCTCTCAAATACATTCAGATGATCTTTTCTAAATACTAGTCAATTTTTGAAATCCTCTTCTGTAATCAACAATGCAAAGTGATCGTGCAAAATGCACTCTCCCTAACTTGAGTCATTTTTTTATTATGCTACTGATGCAATCCATTTTCACACATGGAAAAAATATAGGCCAAAACTTTCAAAAGTGTTTACGAATTTTGGGTGCCTTGTTTTTTGGATGACATATAGGTATCTCAAGTTGGGAACCCAAAGAATGAAAGGTGAAATTGTGGCTCCACTGAAGTCAAGGCAAAACTTCCATTCACTTCAGTTGAACCAGAATTTCATTCCAGATATCCAAAATATGTGAACTCTTTTGAGAAAAACAGTTCAAACTTTGAATACCTAACACTGAAAACAAACTGCTCGTGAACAATCAACAGAGCACGATTTATTTGTAGAAATCATACAGCAAATAATTTTGAACAACAAACGAGTTTAAGTAAACCATAACCTGTTTGCAGTCAATTTGCACACAGAAAAAAGAAGCTAAATTTGGTGAATAAATTATTGGCTACAATTTATTTGCTCATGTTTTCTTTAAATTCACAAAGCCTTATGCTAATTTTTTAACACTAATGTTGCTGTATGAATTTGATAATAAATACTACTGGAACTAAAAATCTTGCTTTAATACTTTAATCACCATGTAAATCAGAAAACCTATAGGTTGAATAAGAGATTAATACCTTTTTTCCTATAGATATCTGGAATAAGACTAATAAAATGCATGATCTCTCTTTTCTTACTTAAATTCAGATGGTAAAAACAGCTTGCCAAGTCTAAGGAAGTTGAGAATGTGTCGAAATATTTGCCCATCTCCATGGATTAGGAGACTCTGACCATATGTGATCCAATAAACTTTTTTGCAGTTTGACAGGAGCTCTGGACACTGGAGAAATAAATATATATCGTACCTTAGGAAGTCAGGGTTACTTTAAGACCTGTCTTCTTCCCACCGTGTCCCTCCAAATCTCATATCAAAGCAACTCTCCTTCTAGCCAGGGAAGGTTGAATGTAGCTAAATGTAGAGCGAGTTGTTCGAGCATGATGCTACTTCGATTGCCAATGGGGTTCATTTATATCAGTGGTGCCGAAACTTTTCCTGTCACGCCCCCTCTTACCAGTACTGGAATCTGTCTGTGCCCGCTCCTCCATTACTGCACAGTTGGCTCAGTAGAGAAGCTTGGGCTGATGGCAGAGCTGGCCTGGTGGGGGAGAGGGATAAGGGCAGAGCTGGCCTGGGGGTGGACTGGAGGTGCGGCTGGGGGTGAAGAGGAGCTGTAGCTGGAATTGGGCTGGGGCCTGAGCTGGGCTGGGTGGCACTCCTTTCCCACCCCTCGGTGGCTGGCCCGGGTCCTACCATGTGCCCCCTGAAATGTTTCTCCATGCCCTAGGGGGGCACACTCCACAGTTTGGGGACCACTGATTTATATCATGAGCTTGTTACTTCGGCAGTATATCCAGACTTTCTCTGCTTGCTCTGGCATTTGTGGCAGCACAAAAGCTCAGCGCCAACCATTAGCTTAGTACAAACATTTTAAAGGTTGAATGTTGATGCTTGTCATTTAAAGCCTCTGAGGCCAGTGTACAATAGGCGACACACCAGAAAACGGGGTTCTCTGAATACAGGACTTCCAGAGATCTCCACACTTAGGCATGGTCTGCGCTCGGGGGGGGGGGGGGGGGGAGAGAGAGAGCTAAGTCGGTCTAAGTTGCGCAACTTCAGCTACGAAAATAGCGTAGCTGAAGTCGACGTACTTAGAGCTACTTACCACGGTGTCTTCACTGCGGTAGGTCGACTGCTGACGCGCGCCCCCCATCGACTCCGCCTATGCTTCTCACTCCGGTGGAGTACCGGAGTCGACAGGAGAGCGCTCGGCAGTTGATTTATTGTGTCTTCACTAGACGCGATAAATCAACCCCCGCTGGGTCCATCGCTCTGGAGGTAAGTGTAGACATGCCCTTTGAATCACATTGGCCTGCATGGACCTGGAAACGTGCAAGGCCTACGAAAGAGCCCCACGTACGTTCTTTGATGTCAAGGTTGCATTTATAAGAGAGGCTCATTCGTCCTACACCCCTCGTTTCTTCTCTACCTGCCTTTACACAGACAAGGGGGGATGCAGGGAGGGCAAGGATGGCTCTGTGCAGGGAGAAACATTTCAGTCTGTCTTCCTTGCTTACAGGTGCAATTTGTGTCTGTAAATTACACTTCTAGTTTAGTGCTCCTGCAGTCAGGGAATTAGAATTGTGCACCTGCTCAACTTTGTGCCTTCAGCTGAATTGCAAATCCAGAATTCAGTGCAATTTTTGTAGGGGCAAAAGGCAGGCCACCTTTCTGAAAATGCACCCTGGGGTGTCGTGTGCGCATTTTGAGATTCACGATTGGCTCTTTTCGGCCCTGATTCAGCAAAGCACGTAGCGTACGCTTTCCCTTAACTTTACGCATGTGCTTAAGTCCATCTCCAGTCAACGGAGCTCCTAAGCATGTGCTTAACTTCAACTTTAATTCAATGGCACTTAAGATCATACATGAAGTTAAGTGCATGCTTATGAGCTTCTATTTGTTCTTATGGATTTCTAATATTAATTTTGAGGGAATGAAGCCTGCCCCCACACATGGTTTTGGCAGCCCATGTACCTGATGAAAGAAGACTTAACCAGGTTCTATCAGCCCCAGTCAATGCTGCTTGTGGTGTTGGCCAGGAGGGGAACACTTCTCTCATGAATAATTCCAGGTGCTTATTTCCTTCAGGGGCTAAACATGTTGCCTTCAGACAGCTCCCAGCCCAGAAATGAAGCTCTGATTGCCCCAGGCTGCCAGACCAACCCCATCGAATGTTATCTTATCACCTTTCCAATACTGAAATGTCTTAGGCAGACTTACAGTAAGGCAATAGAAAGATACTTATTGACTGTACCTTCAGCAAGGTTTGTAAGTACGTTTCATACCAATGGCTTCCCACATAAATTTTCACAATCTGATGCAGGGAGTAGACTCTTACTTCTGCTGTCCAGTCTTCATCTAAGGGATAAGGTTCAAAATGTCAAGGTCACAGTGCAAGTAATTTTAAATAATAATGAAACTTGGTGGTGGATATGACAGTCATGAGCTACTGATGGGATATCACAATAGTGTAATAATAATAATATGGACTCTTTAGTATGCTAAATGAATGTAGAGAATTCTGTGCAAACACACGCAGAGCTCAGGCCTTGCCTTCTCGTTCCAGGGGTCAGATATAAACATTGTCAAAAAACAACCAGGCATGCAAATGTGCAACAGCAAACACCCATGCTGCAGCCAGTATTCCTCTCTCCAGTCCAGTCCAAAGTCTTGGTCTGCATCTGTGAACATAAGTCTGGTTCTGTTTGGGCTCACCAACCTGGTACATTTACCTGCCCAATGTAGATAAAGCTGGATATGCTGTTGAACCTACACCAAAAAGGTACACAACGTCAACGTTCAGGAGCAGTGGGAAAAGCTGAGGTATGCTGGAGTTTGCTTTGAAAGTTACGACTGATAGAAAGCTTTCACTGGACTTGACTGTGGGTTTAAGCTCCGGGAACTCCTGGGAGTGCAAGGGCGGCAAATCTATTTTTTCACCACTGTTTGTATGTTCTTTTTACCACTACTTTTGGAGACACTAGGCTAGCTTCACATACTTCTTGTGGGCGAGGAATGGAAATAGTGTTATGGTGCCTGCTCCGGTCCCTCCCGTGGACCTGCACAAACTTGGGCACAATTTAGCCTCTGTGTTTAGCCTCTAGATCTTAGCTGAATGTCTAAATGACTTTCTGGAAAAGTTTCAATTGAAATCAGTAACAGGAATAGTCCATGCGACTGTATAAAGTTACTGTATTATCCTGTGATATGCTGGCTGGAAAGTTTAAATAAATATTCCCCAGAATAAAAATGGTTAAAAATATTTAATTTGAAAAGCCCCTGCATTATGAAAAGATTTGTGTGCCTACAATAGCACATGTCAGTACTGAAAGAGATACATAGCAGTCACATTCTCACAGAAGTGATGTTTGGAGGGACATGGACAATAATATGAAAAGATTAGACAACTGGAACGTGAATATGTAAAATAAAATGAGTTTGTACAGTACCTCACCTAGCACAATGGGCCCCCGGTCCATGACTGGGGTCGCTAGTTGCTACTGTAATACAAATAACAACAACTCAATTGTTAGGCATTTGAGATTGTTACAATTCTTTCCCATTTAATGTCTCTAACACAAGCTATGCTCCACAGTATGTCATGACGACATCAAGATGCAACAGAGATGACGGAATGCCTTCATACCAAGCCCTGTTCTCATGGATTTTAATTCCATCAAAAGAATTAGTAGGATTCAGTCCTTTGTAGGTACATACATTTCCCACAGGAGCCCCACTTTAAATATCCATCCCCTAGTCTCATATAAGAACATAAGAACGGCTATACTGGGGCAGACCAAAGGTCCATCCAGCCCAGTATCCTGTCTACCGACAGTGGCCAATGCCAGGTGCCCCAGAGGGAGTGAACCTAACAGGCAATGATCAAGTGATCTCTCTCCTGCCATCCATCTCCACCCTCTGACAAACCGAGGCTAGGGACACCATTCCTTACCCATCCTGGCTAATAGCCATTAACGGACTTAACCTCCATGAATTTATCTAGTTCTCTTTTAAACCCTTGTTGTAGTCCTAGCCTTCACAGCCTCCTAAGGCAAGGAGTTCCACAAGTTGACTGTGCGCTGTGTACAACATATAACCTTAACCAGAAAATGTATTGTAGCAACTCAATTCACAGTGACTTTCTGGGATGTAAGACTTATTTGTATATCTGCCTGGAAATATGCTGTATGTCATGAAGGATCTTCACTAATTCTGTCTCTTTCGGGGGGGGAGGAGACAGAATTTTCAAGCAAGCAGGTATATTCTAAACATAAATCTGAATGCCTCTTCAGAAATAAATGTTACTGTAGTGCAGTCACTATGCATTTCTTCTAACGCTTTTTGTTGTAGGTATTATTATACAGCTCGTGGGGTTGCAGTAGCCACTTCTTAGTAACTATTGGCTCATACTAGATTTTATGAAAATGAGGAGTTTGTTGGTCACATAAAACCCTGGTTAATTTGAAACCTACCTTTTCCGCCTAGCTAGCACTGGATTACTGAGTCTTTATTCTTAATCAGCCAATATCCACTCATCATATTTTAAAACAATACAATCACTTATTGAAAAACCTTTACTTACTGTGTCCCTTCGTCTCTGCAGGTATCTTTTGTTTCAGATATGATTTCAAAGCATCTTTCATTGGTTCATATGTGATGTCCCTTTTGTCCAAGTAAGCACAGAGTTCATGGATTTCAGACACATTTTCAGTAAGTGGGAGGCGGCAAGTTCCTAGCCAGTTCCTATCCATCCAAAGTTAATTGAGAATAGGTCACTAGATCTTTGTCTATTTTATTATACCAAATACTTTACATGATTTATTTTTTAACTAATTCAGGCCAAGCCATTGTTAAGAACACCTGGTAGAAAGCTCTTCCAGCTATTGATACTTGAGCTTTCAATGGGATTTTTCCCATTGAACACTTTTGCATTTCTTCCACTTGACAAATAATGTTAATTCGCTATAACCTTCAAATGAGTGCTCCATACCAGACTTAGAACAGGTCTGCAGCATCAGGCCCTAACACGCTATATGTGTTGTCCGAAAAATTTAAACAAATATAAATTAAAGGTGAACTTACAGGCCTTTCATCTGCCAAGACCTGGCAATGGTTGCTGTGAGCAGAGACACCTAAACCTGTTTAAGAGCTGTCCTCCTCTCTCTGCAATGTTAGCGATCAGTGATACTAGCGGAGGAATGCAGAATGCTGAGAGGAGGGGTGAACTCAGGTCACAGCAGGTAAGTGAAAGAAATTATTAAACAATTTTTTGGAAGAAGTATGTTTTTAATGTTTCACTCCCTTCTTTCATCCTTTGAGTTTCTTACATTTATACACTTTTTGGAAAGCATTTCAGTGCCTCTCTAGTGCTCCTTGGGGAGTCATTCCTTCTGTCTAATATAATGATGGCTGCCCTTCTCTAGGCATACAGGTTCACTTTGTGACAAAGCAGAATTTAGCACTTACAGTGCAGTTTAGAAGTTACAATATTCCATTTTAGTAATATAACTTCAGGAGTAGAACTAATTAAATGAAAGACTGAAGGACTGCTCTTCCAAAGTTAGTATGCAATATGGCTGAAGAACTCAAACAGAAAATGAACCTGGCCTCGTGAATTTAATGAAGACTAGTATATCAAAGAAAACCTACTTGACATGTTGAAAGAGGACTCCATTCCCAGAGATGTACAGCTGGTTTCGGTCTAAAGTACTTTCTATATGGAGCTGTCCAAGTGCTGAATCAGGGTATTTTACTAAGACACCAAGTGCCATAACATACAAGGGGGGCCTCACAACTTCCTGAACTTCCAGCATCTTGTTTACTATACCCGTCACAGAATCTTCAAGGTTAGAGGTCAGCATAGAGCAATTTCCTACATGAAAAGGAAATACATAAATGTATCAAGACTGTGTTCTAACAAGCAAAAGATTAATAATTACAGCAACACTTGCCCGCTCTCTCAGCATTCATGCAATCTGTTGAGAAGTCCTCTGGGTTCAAAATATCAATTTAATACATTTTTCTGTCCATAAGAAATGAATGTTAAAAATGCTCCCACTCAGAACAGATGTTCCTTTTGTTTGCAGAATTTGCATTTATAACCAACTCCAATATAGCAAAGGTTTTGTTTGCTTGTTTTAGAGCAGGCCCTGCATTTCTTATGGCAGATGTTTTGGCATAACTACAAGGAGTAATGCTTGCTCAAGATGCTCCTAGAGCCCTTAAGTAGCAGGTCACTAAGAAATGCAGGGCCTGCTCTTAAACAAGCAAACAAAACCTTTGCAATATTGGAGTTAGTTATAAATGCAAATTCTGCAAACAAAAGGAACATCTTTTCTGAACGGGAGCATTCCTTTAACCTTTCTTTCATGAAGGAAGAAAGACATGTCATCATGGTCTGCCAGGAGTAAGAGAGGGTAGGGAAGGGAGCATCCAAATTCTGGTTAATTATCCTGATGGAAATACAGTATGTCTTAAATAACCATGTAAATATGTTTCTATTTCATGCTGTTATTGGTGACTCAGCAGACTGCATGGTACCTAATCATTACTATGTACACTCTCAAATACAAGCCCATGTTTTGCAAAAATTCTGTACCATAAAAATTCTTTTGTCACTCTGATACCTAAACAGCTAAATGACTTAGGTAAATTACAAGCTAGGACTCTGGGTATGTACTCTGGTGGTTAGACCACACTAAAACCCATGTCACCACATCTTCACTATTATTGTTACTAGCTAGATTAAAACTTGCCTGGGTAGTGATCCCTGTGGCACAATTACACCTTAATTTGTGGTGTAGATGTATCTTTAATGTTGTAAGAGAGATTCAGAAGGCAGTCTGTAGGAGGGCTGTATATAAGAGGACCTGACACACTGGGGTTGGGAAGTAGATCCATGCATAGGGCAACACGGAATAAGTAGAAATGGGAGAAGAGAACATAGGGGCCACTGTTAATAGAGAGACACAAAGGAGCAACAAGAGACACAATAAGAATTAAGATCCAAGCTGCAGGCCAGGGCAAAGTTGTTCAGGGCCATAAAGATGAGGGCAAGAAATTTAAATATCATTTCATGGGCAAGGGGCACTAACTGAGGGATTCAAAGAGGGAAGTGATGCTGTCTGATCAAAAGGCAAGGAAGAGAAAATGATTTATCTTGTAATTCTGCATCTGAGGAGACCATCACATAGGGGTTTTTGTCTCCAGCAACTGTTATGTCAAAAATTGCCCTAACTCAAGATTTTTGAGCCCATTAATGTTGATTTTCAACAAGTCTTGGGATACCGAAAGAGTTCCAGAAGACTGGAAGAAAGCAAATGTTGTGCCAATATTTTAAAAGGGTAAACAGGATGACCGGGGTAATTATATTTCTGTCAGTCTCACATTGATCCCGGACAAGACAGTGGAGCATCTGATATAGGACTTGATTAATAAAGAATTAAATAAGGGTAATATACTTAATGGCAATCAACATGGGTTTATGGAAAATAGATCTTGTCAGACTAACTTGATTTTTTTATGAGATTACAAATTTGGTTGATAAAGGTAATAGTGTGGATGTAATGGACTTCTGTAAGGCATTTGACTTGGTACTGCATGACATTTTGATTGAAAACTAGAACAATATAAAATGAATATGACACATATTAAATGGATTAAAAGTTGTCTAACTGATAGGTCTCAAAATGTAATTGTCAATGCAGAATCATCATTGAATGGACTGAATGGGTGTGTTTCTAGTGGGGTCCTGCAGGGGTCAGGTCATGCCCTACACTAGTTAACATTTTTATTAATGACCTGCAAGAAAACATAAAATCATCACTAAAAATGTCCAGATGACACAAAAATAGGGGAAGTGATAAATAATGAAGAGGACAGGTCACTGATACAGAGCATTCTGGATTGCTTAGTAGGCTGGGCTCAAGCAATATGCATTTTAATATGGCCAAATATAATGTATACATCTAGGAACAAAGAATGTAGGCCATACTTACAGGATGGGTTCTCTATCCTGGGATGTAGAGACTGAAAAGGATTTGGGGTGGGAGGGCAGATAATCAGCTAAACTGGAGCCCCCAGTGTGAGTCTGTGGCCAACAGGGGTAATGAGATCCTTGGATGCATAAACAGGGGAATCTTGAGTGGGAGCAGAGAGGTTGTATTACCTCTAGTTGGCACTGGTGTGACTGCTGCTGGAATACTGTGTCCAGTTCTGGTGTCCACAATTTAAGAAGGACATTGATAAATTTGGAAAGGGTTCAGATAAGAGCCATGAGAATGATTACAGGACTGGAAAACATGCCTTAGAGTGACAGACTCAAGGAGCTCAATCTTATTTAGCTTAACAAAAGGGAAAGGTGGTGACTTGATGACAGTCTATAAGTACCCACTTGGAGAACAAATATGTCATAATGAGCTCTTCAATCTAGCAGAGAAAGGTCTAACATGATCCAATGGCTAGAAGTTGAAGCTTGACAAATTCAAACTGGGAGAAAGGTGTAAATTTTTTACAGTGAGAGTAATTAACCATTGCAACAATGTATCAAGGGTCATGATGGATTCTCCATCCCTGGCAAAATTTAAATCAAGACTGGATTTTTTTTAAATGCTCTAGTTCAAAAGGAATTATTTGAGGTAAATTCTATGTCCGTGTTACACAGGAGGTCAGACTAGATGATCACAATGGTCCCTTATGGCCTTGGAATCTATGTATCTATGAATCACCTCAATATTCAAACACCTTAGCTGAGACGGGAAGTGAATGGGAGAATACACTGAAAATAAAGTGACACCAAATTACCCCTATAAAGCTTCACTGCATCGGTAAGGTTAGGAATTCCCAAAGTTACAACTTCTGCTTCCAAAACATCTATGTTGGTGAAATTATCAGGCAACAAAATCTTCTCTGAGCGAAGAAAATTTACTTGAAAAATAAAGCCAAAAACCAAAGTGTTAATTTTGTCATTTACCTGTCCATTTACCTGTTCACTCTAGCAAAAAACAATAGGCTGTTGACATTTCCCCCTCCCCAACAATAATATATTAGTTATTTTATATTCTAGAAGTAAACCAGGAGATTCTTGGTGTTTGAAAATAAATACCTGAAAACTAATATCATCGTAATAGTTTTTGAAGATCAAGATGTAAAATCAAATGTCATTTTACTTTAAAGCATAGCAAAATGATAGGTAGTACAATCCACAAGAATCAGTTTGGTTTCATTTGCACCAACATTCCACATGACTCAAATATGGGCTATTCTGCAAGCAGAAATCCTTCCTGAAGTATGCTTCAACATAGTTTACCAGGGGCTGATGAATTCTGATGCCAGCAGGTCCTTCAAAAACACCAGGGCAAAATTGTGGCAACATCAGAAAAACACTTAGTGGAGGAGCTGTGGTTTTCTGCCACACATTACTGCTATTTGAAAGATACATATGAGGATATAGTATTATATGCAACAAAGCTTTGGTTAATATACTTACTTTCTTTTTGACAACCTGGTGGTAAGGGACACAGGACCAGCCTTGCAGTTTAGGTTTTTTAATTTTTGAGTGCGGGATGCAGTACTTAGGAAAAACTAATGCTAAGAGCTATTAAAGCTGACTAGGGTTTACTTGACTAACTTAAACTTAAAATTAAAACCTAATAAACAAAACTAAGAATAAAACTTAGGGAAACCAAGCTTAGCCTAGTTTTTTTAAAACTTAAAGTTTAAGAAGAACAAGTACAGCCTACTAATAGTAGTAGTTATTGTAAATAGATAGAATAGATAGAGAGATAGAGTAGAAATAGAACATAAGTGAGAATGATAGAGCGGAGTGCTTTAGTGAGGTGGGTTATTTTTTTTAATAGGCACAAGTGCTGGACATTTTTTTTTATGCCCAAATTTTATTTTGTACCCACAAAATGTTAGGATACGCTTACTCCATAGGCTAGTATGTATGTGCGTATTGATGACACGTACCTAGGCACGTATGTTTTTTTGTGGTGTACCTGTCAAGTTTGTAGGTACAAATTAAAAAAAAAAAACTATGCCATTTTTTATTGTTTATTGGTTTAAATAAAAGGTTATAAACCCAGGCATGAGTACTTATTTATTTAGGTAACAAAATATAGTTTAACTTTGCTTTTTAAGTAAAAGGTTTTAATATAAATATACTAACTTTGCCTTAGCTTAACATACAAAATATGGCCTGTAGGTTTTTTGCATTACAGCCAAACTTCCTTTAATATAAATTTATAAACCTATTACAATAAACCAAATACTTAAACTATATATATACACACACGAGCAAGCAGGTTAGCCCTATAGGCTACACAATAGAGCCCGTTTTGGCCGGGACGGTCCCTTTTTTAAGCCCTGTCCTGGCCATCCTGACTAGGGATAGCTCAGTGGTTTGAGCATTGACCTGCTAAACCCAGGGTCATGAGTTCAATCCTTAAAGAGGCCATTGAGGGATCTGTGGAAAAAAATCCATCTGGGGATTGGTCCTGCTTTGAGCAGGGGGTTGGACTAGATGACCTTCTGAGGTCCCTTACAACCCTGATATTCTATGAGGAGATTGGCTTATTTTGGCAAAAATGGGCATTGGTTCAGTTTGCTTTTGCCAACTTTATCAGTTGCCAAGATTAAGCCCAATGCCCGCTTTTGTCAAAAAAGTGGGTGTGGGGAAAGTGCGAGGGGGGGGGAGTGAGCCGTGACACCAGCCCCGCACAGGGGGGCAGCAGGGCTCGGACGAGGGGGGAGGGGCAGGCAGGGCTCAAGCGAGTAGCAACGCCAGCCCCGTGTGGGGAGGGAGCTCGGGTGAGCGGCTCGGGCCAGCCCCGCACAGGCAGGGGGGTGGGAGTGGGGGCTCAGGCTAGCCCCATTTGGTGTCCCTTTTTCCCTTTGTGAAATATGGTCACCCTATACAGAGATACCAGAATGAAACTGAAGATGTTAAGAGATATTTGTAACTTATTCTGATAATGCTCAAATGTGCAAGGTGCTTTCCAAACAGAAAAGAATGAGGTTTACCTATGAAACGGAACTCACTGCATTCACATTCTATCAGAGCTGCATTCTCCAGGAGCCACAGTAAATTATCATCATTGACTAAAGTAGGGTACTTTCCCACTAAGTCTAATGGCAGAAAACAGTAATGCACTTCCTCTTCTGTATCAAGTAATGGTGTATCCATCAGCCCCAAGGGAGCTTTATCATGTAATCCTAGAGGGAAATCAGAGGAGATCAATACACAAAAAAGGAAAATTGCCATTGATTTTGTTACTTCTGTTGGTGGAAGGTACAAAGAGTTCTTCTTAGCATGGGTGTTTATGTCTCCTCTCTGAACACAATATGACACATATCAAAGACTAATAGTGGGAAATAGAATATATGGTTGTTAATGGGGAGTTATCAGCATGTGTGTGTGTGTGTGTGAGAGAGAGAGACAGACAGACAGACAGACAATTCGGGGGATCTGTTTATGTACAACATATTAATTCTGTTTGATTCTGGGGATTCTCTGTGTGTATTTGTGCCAGACTGCAAACTCCATTTTGAATGTGGGGCTTGTCTGCCTTCTCTGTTGCCTTTTTACCTTCATTTTGGGATGAAATTTCAAGGGATGGTGACACAGGGTTAACAAAGGAGGGCTGTTAGATCTTGATAGTCTTCTATTCTATTGAAACACCCTTGGGACAAAGAAGGCAGACTAAGAAAACCAGTCCATCTAGGTAGGCTGCTAACTAAGCAATGGATCACCTGGCATGGGGACTTGGATCAATAATCTAGAAGAAAATATAAAATTGCTGCTAATAAAGTTCGCAGATGACACAATTTACCAAGGGTCATGGTGGATTCTCCATCACTGACAATTTTTAAATCAAGATTGGATTCTTTTTCTACAAGATCTGCTGTAGGAATTATTTTGGGAAAGTTCTCTGGCCTGCATTATACCGGAGGTCAAACTAGATGATCACAATGGTCACTTCTCGTTTTGGAATCTATGATTGGTAGGGTGGCACATAATGACTAAGACCAGTCACTGATCTAGAATCTGGATCACTTGGTTAACTGGGAACAATCAAACACCACACACTTCAATAGCGCCAAATGTAAGATCATTCAGGAGCCAAGAATGTTGGCTACACTTGTCAGATGGGGTACTGATTCCTGGAAAGCAGTGACCAAGAAAAGGACTTCGGGGTCATTGTAGCTAAGCAGCTGAACATGAGTTCCCATGGCAATGCTGTGGCAAAGGGGGCTGATGTGATGTCTTAACAAGGGAGTATTGAGTAGGAGTAGGGACGTGGTGTTTCCTCTGTATACAGCATTGGTGAGACCCACACTGGATACTGCACCCAGGTAGGTGCATGCCCTGCTTGGATGCACACACCAAAATCCCCAATTGTATGTGCATGTAACTAAATGTGCACCTTTGCTTTCATATAATCAGTCATCTGGAAACTGAGCACGTCCATACAAAGCACAACATATTAAGGACCTTCAGATTCTAAAGGGTTTTAAAAATCCTAGTCTTGGCTGAACACAAGTGGGTGTTTATGACCTACAGAGTGTGCTGAGTAATTTAAAGTACCAGGTACATTCACAGAGAGGAGGACTGGGACATCTACCTGTAAATGCTGGGCTTTTGATAGGAAACTCTGATGGCTTGCTGATACATTTTTGCGTTCTCCAGTAATTCATGGATGCTCTTTCAGCTATTGGTATATCTGCAGGTCGCACACGCAGATTATGTTTCCCTTCCTTCAAATTGTCTAAAGTCTGTTAAGATATAGAAAAGTTATTGACTATTTTAAATTCAAATAAATAGTTCAAAACATAAAAGAAGGCACAGATGATACTTTAATGCATGGTGAACAGCCCTTTGCATCCATAAAAAAATGCCATGGAATATTGTACAATAAGTCTGCAATAGCTTCTATAGGTATGATCAGGTCCAAACTTAGAACGTCCCTATTTATGGTAGAAATAAGGGTATGTCTACACTACGAAATTAGTTCGAATTTATAGAAGCCGGTTTTATTGAAATCGATTGTATACAACCGATTGTGTGTGTCCACACAATAAAATGCTCTAGGTGCTCTAGTCGGCGGACCGCGTCCACACTACAAGGCTAGCGTCGACTTCCGGAGCATTGCACTATGGGTAGCTATCCCACAGCTATCCCACAGTTCCCGCAGTCTCCGCCGCCCCTTTGAATTCTGGGTTGAGATCCCAATGCCCGGATGATGCAAAACAGTGTCGCGGGCGGTTCTGGGTACATGTCGTCAGGCCCCTCCTTCCCCCGTCACAGCAACGGCAGACAATAGATTCGCGCCTTTTTACCTGGGTTACCTGTGCAGACAACATGGAGCCCGCTCAGCTCAGCTGAGCTCACCGTCACCATATGTCCTCTGGGTGCCGGCAGACATGGGACTGCATTGCTACACAGCAGCAGCTGCTAACTGCCTTTTGGCAGTAGACGGTGCAGTAGACTGGTAGCCTTCATCGGCGATCTGGGTGCTGGCAGCCGTGGGGCTTGCCTTTTGGCAGTAAATGGTGTATTACGACTGTTATCCGTCCTATTACAAGTCGGGTCATCGTACATTAGCAGAGTCTTCCCCGAGCAGCCGATTGTGCAATAGGCCTGAAGACCATTGTCATACACCGCCCCGTATTTGCTGCCAAGCACCCAGAAAGATGCCGAGGGCTATCAGTCACGCTGCACCGTCGTCTTAAGATGTAAAAAATAGATTTGCTCTGTATTCATTTGCTTCCCTCTCCCTCCGTCAAATCAACGGCCTGCTAAGCCCAGGGTTTTCAGTTTAATCTTTGGGGGGGACCATTCTGTGTGACAGTTGTTTGTGTCTCTCCCTGATGCACAGCCACCGTTCTTGATTTTAATTCCCTGTGCCTGTACGCCATGTCGTCACTCGGCCCCCCTCCCTCCTTCCCCTAGTCCGTCAGATAGTCCGCCACAGCTCAGAGAGCCGAGAAGCGGTTCGCGCCTTTTCTTTGAATTCTGGGTTGAGATCCCAATGCCCGGATGATGCAAAACAGTGTCGCGGGCGGTTCTGGGTACATGTCGTCAGGCCCCACCCCCCTCGTCACAGCAACGGCAGACAATAGATTCGCGCCTTTTTACCTGGGTTACCTGTGCAGACAACATACCACGGCAAGCATGGAGCCCGCTCAGCTCAGCTGAGCTCACCGTCACCATATGTCCTCTGGGTGCCGGCAGACGTGGGACTGCATTGCTACACAGCAGCAGCTGCTAACTGCCTTTTGGCGGTAGACGGTGTAGCATGAGTGATAGTCGTGGGGCTGGCAGCCGTAGGGCTGCATTGCACCAGCCCCTTGCAGGCGATGGTATATTATGACTGGTACCCATCGTCGTCATACTGGTATGGCTGTCAATCATGGCCACCTGGGCAGACATGCTACTGTTTTGATGATGATGGTTACCAGTCATAATATACTATTTTCTGCCAATTGCCCAGTATTGTCTGCTAAGCACCCAGAAGAGGCCGAGGGCGATGCTGGGTGCTGGCGGACGTGGGGCTGGCAGACGTGGGGCTGCATTGCTACACAGCAGCAGCCCCTTGCCTTTTTGCAGATGATGATATTTTATGATTGGTATCCGTCATCATCATACTGGAGAGGCTATCACTCATGCTGCACCGTCGGCTGCCACCTTAAGATGTAAAAAATAGATTTGTTCTGTATTCATTTGCTTCCCCTTCCTCCGTGAAATCAATGGCCTGCTAAGCCCAGGGTTTCCAGTTTAATCTTTGGGGGGACCATTCTGTGTGACAGTTGTTTGTGTTTCTCCCGGTTCCTGTACCTGTACGCCATGTCGTCACTCGGCCCTCCCTCCCTCCTGCCCTCCCTCCTTCTCCTGGTCCATCAGATACTACTTTCGCGCCTTTTTTCTGACCAGGCGCCATAGCTAGCACTGGGATCATGGAGCCCGCTCAGATCACCGCGGCAATTATGAGCACTATGAACACCACGCGCATTGTCCTGGAGTATATGCAGAGCCAGAACATGCCAAGGCGAAACCCGGACCAGGCGAGGAGGCGATTGCAGCGCGGTGACGAGAGTGATGAGGAAATTGACATGGCCATAGACCTCTCACAAGGCACAGGCCCCAGCAATGTGGAAATCATGGTGTTACTGGGGCAGGTTGATACCGTGGAACGCCGATTCTGGGCCCGGGAAACAAGCACAGACTGGTGGGACCGCATCGTGCTGCAGGTATGGGACGATTCCCAGTGGCTGCGAAACTTTCGCATGCGTAAGGGCACTTTCATGGAACTTTGTGACTTGCTTTCCCCTGCCCTGAAACGCCAGGATACCAAGATGAGAGCAGCCCTCACAGTTGAGAAGCGAGTGGCGATAGCCCTGTGGAAGCTTGCAACGCCAGACAGCTACCGGTCAGTCGGGAATCAATTTGGAGTGGGCAAATCTACTGTGGGGGCTGCTGTGATCCAATTTGCCAGGGCAATGAAAGACCTGGTGATAGCAAGGGTAGTGACTCTGGGCAACGTGCAGTCAATAGTGGATGGTTTTGCTGAAATGGGATTCCCAAACTGTGGCGGGGCCATAGACGGAACCCATATCCCTATCTTGTCACCGGAGCACCAAGCCACCGACTACGTAAACCGCAAGGGGTACTTTTCAATGCTGCTGCAAGCCCTGGTGGATCACAAGGGACGTTTCACCAACATCAACGTGGGATGGCCGGGAAAGGTACATGATGCTCGCGTCTTCAGGAACTCTGCTCTGTTTCGAAAGCTGGAGGAAGGGACTTTCTTCCCGGACCAGAAAGTGACCATTGGGGATGTTGAAATGCCTATCGTGATCCTTGGGGACCCAGCCTACCCCTTAATGCCATGGCTCATGAAGCCGTACACAGGCAGCCTGGACAGGAGTCAGGAAATGTTCAACTACAGGCTGAGCAAGTGCCGAATGGTGGTGGAATGTGCATTTGGACGTTTAAAAGCGCGCTGGCGCAGCTTACTGACTCGCTCAGACCTCAGCGAAAAGAATATCCCCATTGTTATTGCCGCTTGCTGTGCACTCCACAATATCTGTGAGAGTAAAGGGGAGACCTTTATGCCGGGGTGGGAGGTTGAGGCAACTCGCCTGGCCGCTGATTACGCGCAGCCAGACACCAGGGCGGTTAGAGGAGCACAGCAGGGCGCGGTGCGCATCAGAGAAGCTTTGAAAACGAGTTTTGTGACTGGCCAGGCTACTGTGTGAAACTTCTGTTTGTTTCTCCTTGATGACCCCTCCAACACCCCCCACCCCCGACCCGGTTCACTCTACTTCCCTGTAAACCAACCACCCCACCCCACCCTCCCCTCCCGCTTGCAGAGGCAATAAATCATTGTTTTTTCACATTCATGCATTCTTTATTAGTACCTTACAGAGGTAGGGGGATAATTGCCAAGGTAGCCTGGGATGGGTGGGGGAGGAGGGATGGAAAAGGACACACTGCATTTTAAAACTTTAACTCTTATTGAAGGCCAGCCTTCTGATGCTTTGGCGATCATCTGGGGTGGAGTGACTGGGTGGACGGAGGCCCCCCCACCGTGTTCTTGGGCGTCTTGGTGAGGAGGCTATGGAACTTGGGGAGGAGGGCTGTTGGTTACACAGGGGCTGTAGCGGCGGTCTCTGCTCCTGCTGCCTTTCCTGCAACTCAACCATACGCTCGAGCATATCAGTTTGATGCTCCAGCAGACGGAGCATTGCCTCTTGCCATCTGTCTGCAAGCTGACGCCACCTATCGTCTTCAGCCCGCCACTTGCTCTGTTCATCCCGCGATTCAGCCCGCCACCTCTCCTCTCGTTCATATTGGGCTTTTCTCATCTCCGACATTGACTGCCTCCACGCATTCTGCTGTGCTCTATCAGCGTGGGAGGACATCTGCAGCTCCGTGAACATATCGTCCCTCGTCCTACGTTTTCTCTTTCTAATGTTCACGAGCCTCTGCGAAGGAGAAACATTTGCAGCTGGTGGAGGAGAAGGGAGAGGTGGTTAAAAAAGACACATTTTAGAGAACAATGGGTACACTCTTTCATTACAAGGTTGCATATTTCGGCTTGCAGGCAGCCATCGTAGGCCACAGCGTTTTGGCTTTTTTAACCTTCTTAACATGCGGGAAAGGTTGCAAACAGCAGCGCATTTCCCATATCAAGGATGAATTGGGTTGTCCATTTAAAATGGGGTTTCAATGTAAAAGGAGGGGGCTGCGGTTTCCCGGTTAACATGCGGCACAAACACAAGTACACCCCCCCCACACACACACACACACACGATTCTCTGGGATGATCACTTCACCCCTCCCCCCACCGCGTGGTTAACAGCGGGGAACATTTCTGGTCAGAAGAGCAGGAACGGGCGCCTCTGAATGTCCCCTTAATAAAATCACCCCATTTCAACCAGGAGAGCTTTCTGGAGATGTCCCTGGAGGATTTCCGCTCCATCCCCATACACGTTAACAGACTTTTCCAGTAGATGTACTGGCCGTGATTGCCAGGGCAAAGTAATCATTAAACAGGCTTGCTTTTTTTTTGTAATGTTTACGAATATTTGCAAAGTTACACTCACCAGAGGTCTCCTGTGTGCCCTCAGGGTCTTGGGTGAGTTCGGGGGTTACTGGTTCCAGGTCCAGGGTCACAAACATATCCTGGCTGTTGGGGAAACCGATTTCTCCGCTTCCTTGCTGCTGTGAGCTACCTACAGTACCTCCATCGTCATCTTCCTCGTTCCCCGAACCGTCTTCCCTGTGTGTTTCTCCAGTGAGAGAGTCATAGCACACGGTTGGGGTAATGGTGGCTGCACCCCCTAGGATCGCATGCAGCTCCGCGTAGTAGCGGCAAGTTTGCGGCTCTGCCCCGGACCTTCCGTTTGCTTCTCTGGCTTTGTGGTAAGCTTGCCGTAGCTCCTTAATTTTCACGCGGCACTGCTGTGTGTCCCTGTTATGGCCTCGGTCCTTCATGGCCTTGGAGATCTTTTCTAATACTTTTCCATTTCTTTTACTGCTACGGAGTTCAGCTATCACTGCTTCATCTCCCCATATGGCGAGCAGATCTCGTACCTCCCGTTCGGTCCATGCTGGAGCTCTTTTGCGATCCTGGGAGGACTCCATCACGGTTACCTGTGCTGATGAGCTCTGCGTGGTCACCTGTGCTCTCCACGCTGGGCAAACAGGAAATGAAATTCAAACCTTCGCGGGTCTTTTCCTGTCTACCTGGTCAGTGCATCTGAGTTGAGAGTGCTGTCCAGAGCGGTCACAATGAAGCACTGTGGGATAGCTCCCGGAGGCCAATAACGTCGAATTCCGTCCACACTACCCCAATTCCGACCCGCAAAGGCCGGTTTTATCGCTAATCCCCTCGTCGGAGGTGGTGTAAAGAAACCGGTTTAAAGGACTCTTTAAATCGAAAGAAAGGGCTTCGTTGTGTGGACGTGTCCAGGCTTAATTCGGTTTAACGCTGCTAAAGTCGACCTAAACCCGTAGTGTAGACCAGGCCTAAGAATGGCAGGTGGATTTTCATAGGAATGTGTAATCTAATTAGAGCCCTCATATATTCCAAAAAGTGTATTTGGGTCTACATGCCTTGCCCCGTGACAGTACAGTACAACCAACATTCACAGTTTTATCACAAATCTCACAATATTTTGGGAAGGGAGAGGAGGGTAAAGGCTTTTAGGAATTTCTGATTTCTACCTTCAATGTTGTAAAGTTTCGCCCTTACCCCAAAGGGTCACCATCTCCTATTCCTGTCAGTGGGACTGAGCAGGGGTGCAGAGGATAGATGGGGGCGGGAGGGGCGGAAGGCCTAGGGGAAAGTGGGGAGCAGTAAGGAAACTGAGGTAGAAAGTGGAATAGGCAACGACCTACTAGGCCTGGGTAGGGCGGGGGATAGGTTTGTTGCTCCCACACACCAGGCAGGAGGTAAATCCCCTTCAGGTAGCAAACAGGGAGGCCTACATTTTTGTGTGTGCATTTAAAGTTGAACTTTGAAAACGAGATGGTCATGCACAAAGTGGGGTAAGCAACTTCTCCCACGAGATGAAAATCAAGAGAGGTGAAAAGCAATGTGCTATATTAGTCTTTAAAACTCTCAGAAATCTCTCCTGTTTGTTGTCTAACTCTTGAATGTTAAGCACTTTGATTTGGCAATGTTAGCATAGAAAATGAGAAATAAACAGGACCAGCACAAAGGCTGAAGGACCTGCTGGGTTCTGATGACATCATGATGGTAGGCTATTGGAAGGAAGGGGAGTGTACAAGGGTTTGCCGGGGCTCAACCCTCTCTGGGGCGGCGGGGAGCCACACTGGCTCACTACCCATTGGTGCTTGGGTACTTCGTGCGGCTGCAGGGTCTCCCTCGGCAGCCCTTGTGGTCCTGGAAGACACAGTAAGCCCGACCCTGGCTCAGGGCGGGGCACCAATGCTACGTCAGGGGCTCAGGCCCTCAGTCAGGGCTGAGCAACCAGCAGGAGTAGTAAGCCCAGGCCCTAGGTCAGGACAGGGCAACAAACGCTGAGTCAGGAGCTCAGGCCCTCAGTCAGGGCTGAGCAACAATAGTAGGCCCAAGCCTCAAAAGACCTGGGAGAGGGGGAGACTGCCCACCCACTCCACTGCGTCCCAGCCCAGGGCCCTAGCAGCAGCAGAAGGCCCGCTGCTGTCAGTGGGGATCCTGGCCGCAACACACTGACATAGGCTCTAGCAGTGCTGCAGTCAGACTGGGGTGATGAACCGGGTCTCGCCTAGGCGGCCCAGCAACTCGTCCACACGAGGCATCGGATAGGAGTCGAACCGTGAGATGGCATTCACCCGTCAGAAGTCTATACAAAAGTGTCAGGTGCCGTCGGGCTTGGGTACCAAGACCACCGGGCTATGCCATTCACTCTGAGATGGCTTGATGACTCCCAAGGCCAGCATGGCCTGTACTTCTTCCTCCACCTCCTGGCGCATCCGGTACGGCAGTGGTCTGGTCGTTTCTTGGATTACCTTCCCTGGCTCGGTCTGGACAGAGTGATAGACCAGAGTCATGTACCCGGGTAGGGCTGTGAAGGTTCCCTGGAAAGCCTGCAGGAGACATTTGGCCTGCTTGCGCTGCTCCTCCGTGAGAGTGTTGCCGAGCAGGGGAGCAGCGAGGTCCTCGGTCCGGCATGCGCGGGGACCGAACTCAGGCTCTGGCGGGTAAGGAGTAATCAGCAGGCCCTCCCGCTCCCGCCACGGTTTCAACAAATTCACATGGTACCGCTGAGTCTTTTTGCGCCGGTTGGGCTGGCGGATCTTGTAGGTGATGGGCCCAACCTTCGAGCTACCTCGTAGGGTCCCTACCAACAGGCCAGTAGCTTCGACTCGCTCAAGAGCAGGAGGAGCAGGACCTGATCCCCAGGTTCAAAGTCACGCACCTGCACCCCCTGGTTATAAGTCTGTTCCTGCCTGCCCTGGGCGGCCTTTAAGTTTTCACGAGCCAGGGCCCCAGCCTGAGCAAAGTACTCCTGCATCTGGAGGACATACTTCAGGAGGCCCTGGGTTGGAGAGGGAGACTGCTCTCAAGTTTCCTGCATTAGGTCCAACAGGCCCCGTGGGCGGCGCCCATACAACAGTTCAAACGGGGAGAACTTGGTCGAGGACTGGGGTACCTCGCGGATGGCTAACAGCAAGGGAGGGAGCAACTGGTCCCACCGGCGTAGCTGCTCTGGGGGAAACTTCCACAGCATCTTCTTGAGGGTCCGGTTGAATTGTTCCACCAGCCCGTCTGTCTGCGGGTGGTAGACGGAAGTCCGTAACTGTTTGACCCCCAGGAGCTTGCAGACCTGCTGTAATAATCGGGAGGTGAAATTAATGCCTTGATCTGTTAGGATTTCTCGGGGCAAGCCCACCCGAGCGAAGACCTTCAGCAGTTCCCTGGCGATGGTCCGGGCAGTGGTGCTCTGCAATGGAATGGCCTCTGGGAACGGGTGGCGTAGTCCACAATAACCAGGACATACTGGAACCCCGAAGCACTTTTTGGGAGGGGGCCCACCAGGTCCATGGCCACTCGTTCAAATGGTGTTTCTGTTATAGGTATGGGGACCAGGGGTGCCCTGGGTACTCGTTGTGGAGCGGCTAACTGGCACTCCGGGCAGGAGCTACAATAGTTCCTCACCTCCTGGTGAACACCAGGCCAGAAGAAGCGCGTTAGAATCCGGGAGAGGGTCTTCTCCTGGCCCAGATGCCCAGCAGCCGGGATGTCATGCGCCAGCTTCATCACGGCGCGCCGGTGACACCGCGGTACTAGCAGCTGGGTTTGGGGCTCCTTCGTGCGGGAGTCCCGGTCGATCCGGTAAAGATGGTCCCAGCATAGTTCAAAGTGGGGCCACTGGGTTGCGCGTTGGGGGTCGATGATGGTCCCATCGACTGCCGCTAGCTGTTCATAGGCCCCGCTAAGGGTAGGGTCAGCTCTCTGGTCACTGCAAAAATCGGTACGGAGGAGGGGCTTGACCGCAGGCCCCAGCAGGGGATTGTCGGCTTCTCCAGTTCTTGCCTCGGGTTCTGGGGTCCCATGCTCCTCTTCCGGTAGGGCCCCCTGGGACTCTCCTTCCAAGGCCGGGGTTGACCGGAGGATCTCCTCAAAGGTGGGCCAGTCCCGCCCCAGGATCACCAGGTACGCAAGTCGAGGGGCTAAGCCAACAATGTTTTGTCGGGTTACGACAGCCACTGTTAACCGGACCCAGGCACTAGGGTAGGGTAAGGTCAGACATCCCCATAGATGCACTGCAGGTGAATTGTTCCCAAGCGGGGGTCCACCTGAGGTCCCAACGCCTGGCGAACCAGTGTCTGGCCACAGCCGGAGTCGATCAAGGCCTGGGTGGTGTGGTCACCGACAACTAACGGGACCATGATCTTGGGAGCCTGTGGTAGCTGGGCCCTGGTGTCCCCTGCACAGATCTGACCGAAGCTGCAGTCCATTTCCGTGCAGTCCCGTTGCAAGTGTCCCGACTTTCCACAACGGAAGCAGGGCCCGAGTTCAGGGCGACCGCCACGGGAGGGAGCTCCCCTTGGACTCCTAGGGGGACTCCAGGGAACCCTCATGACACTCAGCACGGGGTGGAACGGTCCGGGCCGAGGGGGAGGTTCCAGGTGTCTGAACCGACGTCCTGGGCGGGCCTCTTGCCCGCGGCCCAGGTTTCGCAGTCCGGTAGGGGCGTCCCCTTTTCTTTCAGTGTTCGGGCGTTCCGGCCCAGGGTTTTGAGCTCAGAGGGCGGGCCCCACTGGCGTTTCAGCTGCGAGGAAGTCTTCCATCAGTGCGGCGGCTGCGGCTAATGTTGCCGGCCGGTGGCGGAGCACCCAGGCCCATCCTCGTGTTGGGAGGATGTGCACGAACTGTTCGAGGATGACTTGTTCCGTAACCTCCTCTGTCATCCTCGTTTCCAGCTGTAGCCACCGCCTACACACCTCCTTCAGAGGTTAGGCCACCAGCCTGGGTCTGGTGCCCGTGGGATACGTCTGGCTTCGGAACCGCTGCCAAAAAGTCTCGGGGCTGACATCTAAGGCATCCAAGATTGCGGCCTTCAGCCGGCTATAATCCCTTGATTCTTCGGTAGCCAGCCCCCTGTATGCTGTCTGGGCAGTTCCTGTTAAGTAGGGGGCCAAAAGGGTGGCCCATTGGTCCTGGGGCCACCCCGTGACCAGCGCCCCCGTTCGAACGTTACCAAGAACGCCTCGGGGTCATCGTTGGGACCCATCTTGGTTAGTCGCACCGGGACGGCACTGCGGGGCAACCCAGCCCCGTCCCCTGGCTGCGGGTCTACGGGGCGCGGCAGCGCTGTTACGAGTTGTTGCAGCCGGTCTCCCAGCTGCTGAATGAGCTGCTGCTGCTGCTGAAGTTGAGCAGCATGCTGCTGTTGTTGTTGATGTTGGAGCTGGGCAGCTGCCTGCTGCTGCTGTACGTGGGCGGCCTGCTGTCGCTCTGGACTCTTGGCCAGCAGCTTAAACAGTCGCTCCATCTCCATGGTTCTCTTGAGGAGTCTTTCCCCCTCAGGCCTCTTCTCACAGGGGCCAAGGGATCACTCCCCACTTCTGGTACCATGTGTACAAGGGTTTGCCGGGGCTCGACCCTCTCTGGGGCGGTGGGGAGCCACACCGGCTCACTACCCTCTGGTGCTTGGGTACTTCGTCCGGCTGCAGGGTCTCCCTCAGCAGTCCTTGCAGTCCTGGAGACACAGTAAGCCCGACCCTGGCTCAGGGCGGGGCACCAATGCTACGTCAGGGCTCAGGCCCTCAGTCAGGGCTGAGCAGCAAGCAGGAGTATTTAGCCCAGGCCCTCAGTCAGGACTGAGCAACAATAGTAGGCCCAAGCCTCAAAAAGCCTGGGAGAAGGGGAGACTGCCACCCACAGGTTGGGTGGCAGGGGGGACGCAGGCCCTCCCACTCCACTGTGTCCCAGCCCGGGGCCCTAGCAGCGGCAGAAGGCCTGCTGCTGTCAGTGGGGATCCTGGCCGCAACACACTGACATAGGCTCTGGCAGTGCTGCAGCCAGACCGGGGTCGGCTGCCCCCAGGCTACTTCCACACTCCCCCTCGGGGCCTACCTGGGTCCTGGTGTCAGTCTCTGGGGAATCCAGGATCATGGGTTCGTCAGGGCAGGGATTGATTGGCAGGCCCAGCAGCTCCTCCGGATAGCGGGCGCAGGGCAGGCCCAGCCAGTCCTGGCGGCTGCCTTGGGCCACGGGGTTGTCCCAGCCACGAGCTAGGCTGGAGACGTCTGGTCTCTCCGGTGGCTGGGGCCTGACTGAGCTGTGAGGGTGAGCTTTTATACTTCCAGGTCACAGCCTGACCCTCTGAGGGGCGGGCTCAGAGCTCCCTAGCTCCGCCGACTCCGGCCGGGCTCTTCCCCTTCCGGGGCGGCGGGGAGCCACACCGGCTCACTACAGAGAGTAAATCATAGAATGTCAGGGTTGAAAGGGACCTCAGGAGGTCATCTAGTCCCATCCCCAGCTCAAAGCAGGACCAATCCCCAAACAGATTTTTGCCCCAGATCCCTAAATGGGCCCCTCAAGGATTGAACTCACAACCATGGGTTTAGTAGGCCAATGCTCAAACCACTGAGCTATCCCTCCCCCAAATGTTTAGCTTCATATAAAAAGTGCCCTGGTGCTAGTAGTAAATAGTATCTTATATTCAAAATTTTTGTTCCACCCAAACACCTTTTTGTTTTGTTTTGGCCACTGAAGCAAAAAATCTGTTGCTCACTCAACTCTACCTGGATTACATAAACCAAACATCTGTCCCAAGCACCAACCATTAAAAAGAGCTCTCATCCTACTTCACAGAGATGATCAACAGAATAAAATCAGTAGAACTTGTCCTAACGCAGACCAGAATGCAACCACCATCCTGAACTCCTGACTAAATCCAGCTCTATCACTCACAACAAAGGAAAGAAGTCCTGAGGAATGTCTACGTCCTTTCCTGCAGGAAAAACGGTACATACTATGCAACAAAGTAGCCCATATCCACCAACTGGGGCCACTCCCCCACCTAAAAACTAGAGTAAGCCAAGTTGATATTAATGAAACAAGAAAACATTTCTGGAGAAAAGTTAATAAACATGTTTTCTTTCATAATTTGGATGTGCGGAATCTGAAAGTGATGTTTACCAAGCTGAATTTTGAACTTTAAGGTAAGTAAAAAGAAAAAAGAAAACGGTTACCATTTGTAACATAAAAACAGAAAATAAAGGAGAGGTACTAATTATGGAATATTTTACTAATTAAGGAAACTGTGCTATCAGAAAATGCAGGGAGCAATCTCTGTTGAAGATCAGACTCGCTGCTTCCTCTGGTCACTTGATGTTATGCACTTAAATTTTGTTGGTTTTGCCATAAGGATGACATTTAAAATTAAGTAAATGAACTACTTTTTCAGGTATTTTTGATATGCGAAGGCGTTAAATGTACTGCTATGCATTGCACAAAGTATCATCCGCAAGATAGTAGTTATAGTTTATTTCTGTAAGTTCTCCTCTTTCAAAAATATAAATTATTAGTAGCTAATTATTAGCCATAACCACTAAGCTAACCTAAAGCGGACTTTTGCTTACAGTGTGTGTTGAGTATCCATTTGGATACCTAAGCCACGGCATAAGCTACATACTGGTAAATATAGATTATTTATTTATTCAATATTCATATGGTATTTATTCATTATATTTATTATTATCCTCAGGTATCCCATAGACAAAATATGAAGGCACTCTTGAACTAACAGAAGTTACTAGATCACAGGCCCTGGTTCTCATGGGAGACTTCAATCACCCTGATATCTGCTGGGAGAGCAATACAGCGGTACACAGACAATCCAGGCAATTTTTGGAAAATGTAGGGGACAATTTCCTGGTGCAAGGGCTGGAGGAACCAACTAGGGACAGAGCTCTTCTTGACCTGCTGCTCACAAACGGTGAAGAATTAGTAGGGGAGTTTATCTTTGAAAACTCATGGTGATCGGGGGAGGTCCCGGATGACTGGAAAAAGGCTAATGTAGTGCCCATCATTAAAAAAGGGAAGAAGGAGGATCCGGGGAACTACAGGCCAGTCAGCCTCACCTCAGTCCCTGGAAAAATCATGGAGCAGGTGCTCAAGGAATCAATTTTGAAGCACTTCGAGGAGAGGAAAGTGATCAGGAACAGTCAGCATGGATTCACCAAGGGCAAGTCATGCCTGACTAACCTAATTGCCTTCTATGACGAGATAACTGGCTCTGTGGATGAGGGGAAAGCAGTGGACGTGTTATTCCTTGACTTTAGCAAAGCTTTTGATATGGTCTCCCACAGTATTTTTGCCAGCAAGTTACAGAAATATGGGCTGGATGAATGGACTATAAGGTGGATAGAAAGCTGGCTAGATCACCGGGCTCAACGGGTAGTGATCAATGGCTCCATGTCTAGTTGGCAGCCGGTATCAAGCGGAGTGCCCCAGGGTCGGTCCTGGGGCCGATTTTGTTCAATATCTTCATTAATGATCTGGAGGATGGCGTGGATTGCACCCTCAGCGAATTTGCAGATGACACTAAACTGGGAGGAGTGGTAGATATGCTGGAGGGTAGGGATAGGATACAGAGGGACCTAGACAAATTAGAGGATTGGGCCAAAAGAAATCTGATGAGCTTCAACAAGGATAAGTGCAGAGTCCTGCATTTAGGACGGAAGAATCCCATGCACTGCTACAGACTAGGGACTGAATGGCTAGGCAGCAGTTCTGCAGAAAAGGACCTAGGGGTTACAGTGGACGAGAAGCTGGATATGAGTCAACAGTGTGCCCTTGTTGCCAAGAAGGCTAACGGCATTTGGGGCTGTATAAGTAGGGGCATTGCCAGCAGATCAAAGGACGTGATCATTCCCTTCTATTCAACATTGGTGAGGCCTCATCTGGAGTACTGTGTCCAGTTTTGGGCCCCACACTACAAGAAGAATGTGGAAAAATTGGAAAGAGTCCAGCGGAGGGCAACAAAAATGATCAGGGGGCTGGAGCACATGACTTATGAGGAGAGGCTGAGGAAACCAGGACTGTTTAGTCTGCAGAAGAGAAGAATGAGGGGGGATTTGATAGCTGCTTTCAACTACCTGAAAGGGGGTTCCAAAGAGGATGGATCTAGACTGTTCTCAGTGGTACCAGATGACAGAACAAGAAGCAATGGTCTCAAGTTGCTGTGGGGGAGGTTTAGGTTGGATATTAGGAAAAACTTTTTCACTTGGAGGATGGTGAAGCACTGGAATGGGTTACCTAGGGAGATGGTGGAATCTCCTTCCTTAGAGGTTTTTAAGGCCCGGCTTGACAAAGCCCTGGCTGGGATGATTTAGTTGGGGTTGGTCCTGCTTTGAGCAGGGGGTTGGACTAGATGACCTTCAGAGATCTCTTCCAACCCTGATATTTTATGATTCTATGAAGCACTCCTGAATTGTATCTTATGAACAATGCATTATTTGCCAACAACAAGTGAAAAGGGACAGCGTTGTTGCTTCTAATGAACAGTGATTGGCTATAATACAAGAGGCAACCAATGCAAGACAGAAACTCCGGGGTTTCCAAAACAGGGATGCAACTGATAAACTTCTGTCAGCTCTTCAATCTGAATGCAGGCAATCATTACTTTGGCATAAAAACCATTATGCAACGTGCACAGATAAAGGTAAAATTAGCAGACTTGGAAATCCATTGCAGGTACTTCATCCCCCAGTAAGGGTGAACTGCAAACCCAATCTTGTGTTACAATCATCAAAACCTTGACAGTACTTCAGAGCAAGTTTCCCCCAGTGTACTGGAGTCTTTGCATTTTCTGCCAGGGTAGAAGTGCCAAACAAAAAAACTTTCTTCTGTAAAAACTGTTGAGAATGAAGGCCTAACAGAAGCCTGCTTTGGATTTTATGCATCTGTTCTGATAACATTTAACAACATAAGCCTAAGTAGAACTATGTACATTAAGAAAATGCAGACTAATCATGTTTAGTGTTGCGCATGTGTAAGAAATTACAGAGTAATCGTGTTTATGAGAACAAGAAAAGATACAGTAACTATAAAACTAGAAAAGACCAGTTTGGACTAACACTAATCTTGTACTGAGAGAGGAGGAGAGTTAACAGGGAAATGAGAGACTAATAGGTATGTATAAGAAAAGATAAAGTTATAAATAAGTTTGTGTAACAAAGAGAAGCTGATGCTGTATTGTCTGGTGCTGGACGCGACTGTGATGAGATCGTCCTGTTAAGCTTCTCACTTGTGAGTGTAATTGATCGCTACTCTGAGTGTTTTGCCTTAATAAATATTCATTACACCCATCTGCTGAGTAAGTGAACCTCAGTCCAACAACATTCAAAATGAACAAACAAATACATGAGGCACCAGAGTATGAACATGAGCTCTGTGTATGTGTAGCTGGTGTAAGTAACCTTATAGCCTCAGAAGGAAAATACCACCCTAACTGCTAGAAGCATTTCTTTGGAAAAGTAACAAAAAGTAAGCATGAAACCACTCAGTGAGGTATTGACTTGCCAGTGGTCTGAATTAGTACTGGGTTAAAACACTGCAGAAAAAGGCCATGTTTTGGAACTTTTTATGGACTCATTACAGTTTTCTCTCAAATGCAACCGATGGAGAGGTTCCACATTCATTTGTAAGCCATCTGGCAACCTTTTAAAAAAAAACCCAAAAACCATATTCTACATCTTGATGATGCTTATGAGTTCACTGTCTTACATGATCAATCTGCTTCAGAGAGACAAATATTATTAGTGCCTGTCAAATTCCACCATATCCCTTTCTCTGAACCAGTGGTTTTCAACCTTTTTTCATTTGCGGACCCCTAAAATATTTCAAATGGAGGTGAAGCACCTTTGGAAATACAACTTGTGGTCCGCAGACCCCTACCATAGAGTCTTAGACTGAAAACTGACTGAACAGAATTCAACTATAAATGTTGCACTTGCTTTGCGTGGTATTTGACACCACATGAGAAAGGGCGCTAACCTGTGGGCTTCTATGGTAATGACAACACGTCTGGGTTTTGACCTGATAGATGGGGGTATTCATTTACTTTTGATTGATCAGAAAAATGGAATGCCTTTTCTGGGATCTGAAACTTTATTTTCATAGTCACTTTTTGTGGATCCCTTAGACTGCAGGGACCACAGGCTGACAACCTCTACTCTAAACTGTTAGATAGAACAGGAGAAGAAAATGTATCAACTATTACAATATACAAGACTGAGGTGGTAAATCAATTTCTCTCAATGATATATGTAGCACTGAAATTATGCTCAGATATACTTGCTCATCCCAGCTAAATGTCAGGGAGGAAGAGGCACTAGCTTGTGTCCCATAAAGTGATTACATGTTTTTGTGACTCCTCTTGGGTGGCCAGTCTATTCTTGAGGTAGGGGAAGTTGAAGAAAGTGATGATAACAAGGAGGAGGAAGAGGACACAGAAGATGACATTGCACGAGTACGTGAAGATAAGACACAGAAATCATATATGCAGTGTTGTTGTAACCGTGTTTGTCCCAGTATATTAAAGAGACAAGGTGGGTGAGGTAATATCTTCTATTAGACCACTGGTTCCCAAACTGGGGTTCGCGAACCCCTGGGGGTTTGCAGAACGTTACAGGGGGTTCGCAAGAAAAAATTCATTAATGGCAGCCAGAGGACCCCAGCATTGGAGGCAGCAGGTGGGACCTGGTTGCAGGGCAGACAACCAGAGCCCCAGGGAGAGCAGGGACGTACAGTTGGGGCTGGCAGCCCAAGCCCTGCCCCTCTCAGCGGGGGAGCCGGCAGCCCAAGCCCCAGGGAAAGCGGGGCCGGGCAGTTGGGGCTGGCAGCTCGAGCCCTGACCCCTGTCTGCCGGGCAGCCGGCAGCCCGAGCCCCAGCGCTCCGGCGGAGCTGGCAGCCCCGAGCCTCAGGGAGAACGGGGCCGGGCAGTTGGGGCCGGCAGCCCGAGCCCTGCCCCTGTCAGCGGGGGAGCCGGCAGCCCGAGCCCCAGCGCTCTGGCGTCCAGCAGCAGGAGCCCCAGGGAGTGTGGATCCGGCAGCCCAGGCCCTAGCACAGGGCCAGTAGCCTGAGCCCTGTGGCGGGCAGGGTGGCAGCTGAAACCCCCAGACCTGCAGGTGGCAGCTCGGACTCCTGTCCTTGTCAGACAGGGGAAGTTGGCAGGGAGGGCAGAGTGAGCAGGAGCAATGCTGTACGTGGGGGGTGGTCCAAGCTAATTTGTACCTCGCAGGACACCCTCCTAGGGAGCAATCTCGTGGCGGAAGAAAAGCTGTTTGGGAGCCAAACCAGCCGGAAGCACGTTGTAGCCAGTGTAGCAGTGTTAAGGTGCCTCTGTAATTGTCACTCTCTCTGGAGTGCTGTTTTGCTTCAGTGAGACTTGAGTGAATCTTCTCATTTTCTAGTTTGTTGGTTGTTAGCAGTCTCTCTGTGTTGTTTTTATTAGAACTTTTGTACACAAGTTCAATGGATAAGTGGCTGAAAAAGGAAAGTGTAAAGATGCAAGAATCAGCTAGTGTTTCCTCAAGTCCACACTGTGGAAGATCACGTCTAATCATCATGATGGTCCTGGAAAGTCACTTACAAAGAAAAGAAAATATGATGATGATTATATAAAATATGGCTTTACATGCATTGGTGATCAAGAATGTCCAAAACCACTGTGTGTGATTTGTGGTGATGTTCTAGCAAACAGCAGCCTCAAATCTTCTCTACTTCTGCGCCATTTAGAAACTAGGCATCCTGCACAACTTGACAAGCCTGTTGACTTTTTCAAGCGAAAATTAGCTGAGAGGAAAAGTGACATTACCAGTTTTATATCCAAAGCAAGTACTGATAATGAAAATGCACTTGAAGCATCATACCGCGTGAGCTACCGAGTAGCAAAAGCATCAGAAGCCCATACCATAGCAGAGAGCTTGATTGGTCCATGTATAAAAGACATAGTTCATTGCATGCTCGGAGAAAAGGCTGCAAAAAGGACTGACATGGTACCTTTGTCCAATAATACGTTGTCACGAAGAATTAATGACATGTCAAATAACGTAGAGACCATAATTGTACAGAGAGTGAAAAATAGTCCATATTATGCTATACAGTTGGATGAATCAAGTGATGTAGCTAATCTAGCTATTTTGCTACTGTTTGTACGTTATGTGAATGAAGGTCTGGTTGAAGAAGACTTGTTGTTTTGCCAACCACTGGAAGAACGTACAACTGGAGAAGATATCTTCAATCTGACTAATGCATATTTTCAAGAAAAGGAAATAGATTAGTCTCGTTGCCTAGGCATCTGCACTGATGGGGCCACATCAATGACGGGGAAGTATACTGGATTTGTAGCTCGAACAAAAAAGGTGGCATCAAAAGTCTCTTGGACTCATTGCAGCATCCATAGACAAGCCCTCGCAACAAAACACATGCCTGAGGGACTGAAGGAAGTGCTGGACAATGCAGTGAAAATAGTGAATTTCATAAAATCACAAGCAACAAATTCCAGAATATTTCACGTACTTTGTGAATAAATGTGTAGTATACACGATTGTCTGTTGACCCATACTGAAGTTAGATGGCTCTCATGGGGCAAAATCCTGGTGCGCTTGTTTGAGCTTAGAACAGAAATCCTAGTTTTTTTCAACAGCCACCCTTTCCACCTTGCCAGCTGTATGGAAAATAATGTCTGGCTCCAGAGCCTAGCTTATTTAGCAGATATTTTCTCAAGAATTAATTACCTAAATTTATCTCTTCAAGGTCTCAATATAACGGTTTTCAATGTGCAAGACCGAGTTGAATCCATGATAAAGAAGTTGCAGTTCTGGGAAAGTTGTTTGGAAAACAATCAAACTGAGTGTTTCAGTAATCTTCATGACTTCCTGGCAGAACATAAACTTCAGTTGGATCCGTGCACTAAAACCAATATAACTGCACACCTAAAAGGACTTTGCACAACATTCAGTGATTACTTTCCAGCTATATCAGGCGAAAATGACTGGATTCGCAACCCTTTTGATGATACCACTTTCTCAACACAGATATTGAACACTGAGGAAAAAGAGAAATTGATTGAGATCTCCTGTAATTACGAACTGAGAAGGAGTTTCAGAAATCTGTCATTGATCAACTTTTGGCTGAGTTTAAGAAACGAGTACCCCCTTCTGGCAGAAAAAGCTGCTGCAGTTTTGTTACCATTTTCAACAACATACTTATGCGAGAAAGCGTTTTCCTCGTATGCACATCTGAAAACCAAATACAGAAACAGACTTGATGCTGAACCAGACCTAAGACTATCTTTCTCCAAAGGTTCCGGACTTCAAAGAACTATGCAGAGCAAAGCAAGCGCATCCATCACACTGAGGAAATTTAAATTTAAAACCCTGGAAATATTCATTTTTAGAAGGGGGTTCACAAGATTTCACAATTTAGAGAAAGGGGTTCGCGGGCTGTTAAAGTTTGGGAACCACTGTATTAGACGAACTTCTGTTGGTGAAAGAGACAAGCTTTCGAGCTTACACAGACCTCTTCTTTAGGTCTGGAGAGCTATATGTAAGCGCAGAAACTTACATACAGAAGTTGGTCCAATAGAACATATTACATATTACCTCACCCACCTTGTCTCTCTAATATCCTGAGACCAACACAGCACAACAACACTGCATAGACAGATACTATGTAAGGAATTAGGTATATACACTGAAAACGTGTTCTTAGATTCTGTGTCAAGGTATAAGTCACCAGCAGAGGTGAAGAAACAGGTTTTCTGTCAGACAAAAGATGTTTATTTATCTATCTCTCTGTCAGAGTTAAATTAAGCATTGTAAGCTGATATAATAGATGCCTATTTACATATGAAGTTATCAAAGAGGTTAGAAGTCAACAAAGCACAAAAGAGAAACTAACTACAGTACATACAATGAACTTTAGGGATATAAGAAGGCAAACAAGACAGCCCCTTATCCTGCACGCAGGAAGTAAATGGGCAGTGAATTTACACTCATGAAAACGGGACCTCAGCCAACCTTGGCTGAAGATGCAGCAAAAGACACTGGGTGAGATAAATTTCTTTAGACAGGAGGTTAATCTGTTGGTTAAGTTTAGTCTCTAGAAAGCATGTTATAATTTTGTTTCCAATATCCTTACTCATTATAACTTGAATCTTTGGTAATAAACTTCTCCTTGTTTTCACTATAATATAGTTAAGTGCTGTGATATTAAGCAAGGTACTTCTGCTTCTGAGTTGAATAACACAAGCTGGTGGGTACACTGTTCCCTTAGGTACAGCAGACCTGGTATTTCTATCAGTGTTCAATGGAAAAAGGGCTGGGTGCTACAGAGGAATGCTTCAAAGGGGCTTGGGGACTGAGGTGCACCTACTGCTAACCTGCAAGACAAGCTAAAGGCTGGCAGAGTCCAGAGGAAAGCATGTAAGTGGCTAAGCTGATGGTGTCAGGGAGCTGATACCCAGTTAAGCAAAAGCAAGAGTCTCTCAAGATAGATGCAGAGAGCAACCAGGTGATTCACAGTCCTGGGTACCCTGAGAACCATCACACACTCACTGGGGGTTTTTAAGAACAGGTTGGACAAACATCTGTTAGGGATGATCAAGATTTACTTGGTCCTGCAGGGCCTAGACTAGATGACCTCTTAAGAACCCTTCCAGCCCTATGTTTCTATGAATCTGTGGTTTTAATATGAGTAACCTTTCAATGGCCTCTGATGGAAAGGTTAAATGTCATATTTGGGATTTATTTCTGTACTCAGCAGCCCATAATGAATGAGTGTACATGGAAATTAATTGTTAGGAATCCATTCCAAGCATCTATATATTCACACATATTCTGAAATCTTTATATGATCATTATTATTTATGAATGAACAAAAGCTGTATAAAAGTAATACATAACATCACACTGTACCTGCAATAAAGGTGTCAGCTTCAAAATTAATGCTTGTTCATACAACAAATTCAATTCAGCACAGCTGGAAAAAGACAACTTTGAGGTATGTAGATAATAATGGACGTGTCTAAATGTGAATCCATCTCTGTCGATGAATAGTCTTGGGTTTTCAGATGGAACCAGGGTAGAAGATTCTTTCCAAAGCAGGGATTCTGGAAACTGAGCAATTTTACTTTTCGGAATAGAGAAATGCCAGCCACCAACATTAAAATGAATTGAGTCCTCTTCTGTGGCTTCATTAACTGTCTCTGGTTCCTTCTAATTGAAAAAGAAAATCATCTCAATAGGCTGGAGTGAACGGGTAGGTTCTGAAGCAGTGTCTTATAATAATTTATTTCAAAATGCCATTGGTCTTTACATTTGATTTTCCATTTAGTGGCAGCACACTTACTACACATTTTGGGCCTGATGAAACAAGTATGCATATGACCAATTACATTACCTACACAATCACTTGTGCATATAATCACCATATTTCACACAAATATGGTAACTGCGCATGCAAATTAGGCAAACACATATGCATTTTTGTGCATACAATACGTCTAAACTTTTGAAAGTCAGGTCCAAAATGCATAGTGAGTGTGTTATCACTGAATGAAAAGTAAAATGTAAAGAATAATATCATTTGTAGATGCTCAAATAAAATTGAGCAGCTAGTAAGTACTTACATGGTTGACAACAATGGGTCTGACTATAACCACTTACACGGATGTTTGACAGAACTGTAACTCAGTTGGCTTCAGTGAAGTTCAGTGATTTATACTAATGTGAGAGCAGCCTGGCCCCAGTGTCTGTAGTAGCAGAAAACACATAGCAGTAAAATCCAAATAGAACAGTGCTAATAAGGTATTATCCTAAACAACTCTGAATAACACATTCATGCATCTTACAACTATCACAGAAAAATATGTTGTTGCTATCTAGAAATGCATATATTAACTATTATTATGGAAGGTCCAGTCACAGTTCTGATGATTTCATAAGGGGGGGACGGGGAGATTGCCTGGGTGCCCTAATAGTGAATTTCCATAGGTTAACACAGGGATCAGCAACCTTTCAGAAGTGTTGTGCCGAGTCTTCATTTATTCACTCTAATTTAAGGATCCGCGTGCCAGTAATACATTTTAACGTTTTTAGAAGGTCTCTTTCTATAAGTCTATAATATAGAACTAAACTATTGTTGTATGTAAAGTAAATAAGGTTTTAACAATGTTTAAGAAGCTTCATTTAAAATTAAATTAAAATGCAGAGCCCCCCGGACCGGTGGCCAGGACCCGGGCAGTGTGAGTGCCACTGAAAATCAGCTCGTGTGCCGCCTTTGGCATGCGTGCCATAGGTTGCCTACCCTTGTGTTAATACGTTTGGACTTCTTTTAAGGTGAACCTTAACCCTGAAGTACCTGGGCTTTAATGCTTGTTTTTGAGATAATTACAACATCCCTGTAAAGTTTTTACTCTAATTTCTCATACTCTTAACGTTAACTAATACCTTAAGATCATTTTATCTAGACATTTCAGGTGAAAATTTATATATTTATACATTTATATCCATATGACAAATTTCTTTAATCAAGAAAGACTAAAGTTAGACCCGGTCTAGACTATGAAATTAGGTTGGTATAACTACGTCACTTGGGGTGTGAAAAATCCACACATCCCGGCGCAACACAATTAAACCAACCTAACCCCCAGTGTAGACAGCGCTAAGTCAATGGGAGCGCTTCTCTTGACAACGTAGCTAATGCCTCTCGGGGAGGTGGAATACCTACACCAATGGGAGAATCCCTCCTGTAGGCATAGGTAGCGTCTTCCCTGAAGCTCTACAGCAGCTATTCCCGGGGAAATTCTGCACCAAAAATTCAAAATTCTGACCCCTAGCCTTTCCCATTCAGTCAGGCACATCTGACCCTATCCCCGTGTGTCCCTGCACCTCCATTAGCGATTCAGCCAGGCATAGCTGCACATGTCCCCATGTGGCCCTGCACTGCCACTCCCATTCAGCTCCTGTCTCAACATTGTCACCCCACTAGGTCCTGTGCCTCTCCCCAGTCTGTTCCCCCACTAGCCCTTCTGAATCCCAGTCTTTGTGACCTCCCAGCAGCTCATGTGCCCTGCTTTGTCCATCCCCCGCATATCCCATGACTCCTCACCTAGCCATGCGGGCAGGGCACTGTGTTGAAGGCAGCCTCTGCCCCCTCACTCTCTGTGGCTGGCTGCACCAGCCTCTGAGCCAGCTGCTCTCTCTTCTGACAACACATCAGCCTCTAGTGGGCGAAAGGTGCAATTGCAGCATGACTCCTTCCGTTGCTTCCCTTTGCCTCCCCCGCAGAATAAATTATTCTGCGGGGGAAGGGGGAATCTGTGGGGGATATTAATTCTACACTTGCACAGCGGCACAGAATTCCCCTAGGAATAAGCAGGACAGCTGCAGCATTTTAAGTGTAGACCTGCCCTTAGTTTGCAAAGTTTTGTGCATGCATCCTTCACTTTGATATGGCACCCAAACCTTACATTGTTAAAAGTTCTCTCAACATACTTTTTGGTGCCGAATTCCCTGGTGTTTTTGGCTTTTTAAAGAATAAGGAATTGCAGGAATTTAAAGGAATGAGAAAACAGTCAAGAGAAGAAAAAGGCTCCAGGGCTTGAAAGCCCGGCTGGCTTACAAAAGATTGCAAACAGGTCACAAAAGTTCCATAATATAGATTTATTTGGCTAGACACCAGTAGAAAAATCATCCCTGACCAAAGCCACAGACACTGAGGCCTTAGATAAGGGTGGCAGGGTAAGAGCTTACAACTTCATATCTATTTAATGCCGTGACACTCACTGGTATACTGCTTGCTAAAGTTATGCTAAATACGATCCAAATTAAGCAACAGTCATAACTATACATGATCATTAGCCAAAGGTCTAGTCTACACTAGAAATTTACTTTGGTATAGCTACGTCTCTCAGGGATGTGAAAAATCCATACACCTGAGAGAGGCAGTTATACCCAGCTAATCCCTGGTGTAGACCAGCACTAGGTTCATGGAAAAATTCTTCTGTTGTCCTAGCTACTGCCTCTCAGGGAGTTGGATAATGTACACCGACGGAAGAAGCCCTCCCATCAGTGTAGCCAATGCGTATGTGCTACAGCAGGCTACTGCAGCGTTTTAAGTGTAGACAAGCCCTGAGTCGTTTTCCTATTGTTGCCCCTTTTGGCCTGAGCAGTTAGCCAATATCTGAGGCCTTGCCAGATGGTTTCCATGAGGAGAAGAAATTGATTATATAAGTCAGGTATTTCTTTGGTGCTATCCTGTTTATTTGCCAAATATAAAGTTCTGTTTCCTTGAACACAATGGGGAAAAAACTACACAGGCAGTTTCCTTGCTCACAGTTTCAAAGCCTGCCTCTCCAGTCCGTTCTGTTCCCTAAAGAGCTCCATATCTCTGCTTCACGTCTGGTCCATACTCATGACTGCTCTCTCACTTCCTGTTCAGTTTCTGCTTCTACCACACACAGATACACACAGCTGCGGCCAACCAATCCCCTCACCTCTGTGTTTGTAATTAGTCCCAGGAAACACAGGACAACAGGTAGACAACAAGGCTAACACTATGTCTACACTACAGGAGAGAGCTCTCCTGCCAGCATAATTAACAAACCCCTAACGAGTGGTGGTACTATGTCAGCAGGAGAGCATCTCCTGCCAACATAGTGCTGGTCACACCAGTACTTTTGTTGGTGAAACTTTTGTCAGCCCGGAGTGTGTTATTTTTCCCATCCCGACTGACTAAAGTTATACGGTCAAAAGTGCCAGTGTAGACATAGCCTTAGTTTCTGATTGGCCTTGTAATATAGCCCATTGTCTTGGGCAATGGCTTCCTAATGTTTCCAGTTATCACTACATGAAGCAGCATTTAGTTGCTCCACCCATTTAACAAAGTTTGTGATTGTCTCTATATCAAAGACCCACCTGACAGCAGCCATTTACACTTCAATCTAAAATGTCCTAATAAAACAGCTATCCTGATATAGTGTGTCCCACTGAAGAAGAGTATGCTGTAGTAATATTTTATAATTACATATCATTTCATTTTATACACATAAAGTGTCATGGAATTGCAGCCGCCTCTGGGGAGGAGAGCAACAGCTAACAGACAGGCACAGAGTGCACTACATAATTACTCCAGGGCAAACTAATGAACTCTTACTCTCACAAAATGCATCACGGATTTTAACATCTACGCACTTCCAACACAGTATCACTATTTAAAGGTCCAGCCTGAAACAGCCACACAGTAAACTGCAGCAAACAATGAACTTGAACCTGGGCTCCTCTAAACTGCATCTGGCTTCAGTGGCTCTCCAATGGACCATCCTGCAGCCTGAAATCTCTGGAGTCAGGAAGTCTCAGAAAGAAAGGAACAAAACTGTTTGAGGACAGCCCAATCAACTCCAACAGGAACGCTGGGCTCCACACCTGGCTCTTCCACTCTCCAGCTGTGTGGCTTCAGTGCTCCAAGCTCCCTGCCTGTAAAATGACAATTACGTGAACTGCTCTGCATCAGTGAACGCAACACTCAGGCCTCGTCTTCACAGAAATAGGAAGTGAAGTAATGAAACCAACACGGTAGCATTTCATTTCAGAAGGGGGAACTACACAAAAATGAGGAGGTTAGTTAAACAGAAATTAAAGGGTACAGTGCCAAAAGTGAAATCTCTGCAAGCTGCATGGAAACTTTTTAAAGACACCATAATAGAGGCTCAAATTAAATGTATACCCCAAATTAAAAAACATAGTAAGAGAACCAAAAAAGAGCCACTGTGGCTAAACAACAAAGTAAAAGAAGCAGTGAGGCAAAAAGGCATTCTTTAAAAAGTGGAAGTTAAATCCTAGTGAGGAAAATAGAAAGGAGCATAAACACTGGCAAATGAAATGTAAAAATACAATTAGGAAGGCCAAAAAAGAATTTGAGGAACAGTGAGCCAAAGACTCAAAAAGTAACAGCAGGAAGCCTGCTAAACAACCAGTGGGGCCACTGGACGATCGAGGTGCTAAAGGACGATAAGGCCATTGCGGAGAAACTACATGAATTCTTTGCATTGGTTTTCACGGCTGAGGATGTGAGGGAGATTCCCAAACCTGAGCCATTCTTTTTAGGTGACAGATCTGAGGAACTATCCCAAATTGAGGTATCATTAGAGGAGGTTTTGGAACAAACTGATAAATTAAACAGCAGTAAGTCACCAGGACCAGATGGGATTCACCCAAGAGTTCTGAAGGAACTTAAATGTGAAATTGCAGAACTATTAACTGTAGTCTGTAACCTATCATTTAAATCAGCTTCTGTACCAGATGACTGGAGGATAGCTTATGTGATGCCAATTTTTAAAAAGGGCTCCAGAGGTGATCCCGGCAATTACAGGCCTGTAAGCCTGACTTCAGTACAGAGCAAACTGGTTGAAACTATAATAAAGAACAATATTGTCATATAGATGAAGATAATTTGCTGAGGAAGAGTCAACATGGTTTTAGTAAAGGGAAATTATGCCTCACCAATCTACTAGAATTCTTTGAGGGGGTCAACAAGCATGTGGACCAAGGGGATCCAGTGGATATAGTGTACTTAGATTTTCAGAAAGCCTTTGACAAGGTCCCTCACCAAAGGCTCTTACGCAAAGTAAGCTGCCACGGGATAAGAGGGAAGATGCTCTTATGGATTGGTAACCGGTTAAAAGATAGGAAACAAAGGGTAGGTATAAATGGTCAGTTTTCAGAATGGAGAGAGGTAAATAGTGGTGTCCCCCGGGGGTCTGTACTGGGACCAGTCCTATTCAACATATTCATAAATGATCTGGAAAAAGGGGTAAACAGTCAGGTGGCAAAATTTGCAGATGATACAAAATTACTAAAGATAGTTAAGACCCATGCAGACTGCAAAGAGCTACAAAAGGATCTCTCAAAACTGGGTGACTGGGCAACAAAATGGTAAATGACATTTTATGTTGATAAATGCAAAGTAATGCACATTGGAAAGCATAATCCCAACCATACATATAAAATAATGGGGTCTAAATTAGCTGTTACCATTCAAGAAAGATCTTGGAGTCATTGTGGATAGTTCTCTGAAAACATCCACTCAATGTGCAGCAGCAGTCAAAAAGGCGACCAGAATGTTGGGAATAATTAAGAAAGGGATAGAAAATAGGACAGAAAATATCATGTTACCGCTATATAAATCCCTGGTACGCCCACATCTTGAATACTGTGTGCAGATGTGGTCGCCCCATCTCAAAAAAGATATATTGGAATTGGAAAAGATTCAGAAAAGGGCAACAACAATTATTAGCGGTATGGAACAGCTTCCATATGAGGAGAGATTGATAAAACTGGGACTTTTCAGCTTGGAAAAGAGATGGCTAAGGGGGAGGGGGATAAGATTGAGGTCTATAAAACCATGACTGGTGTAGAGAAAGTAGACAAGAACTAGGGGTCACCAAATGAAATTAATAGGCAGCAGGTTTAAAACAAATAAAAGGAAGTATTTCTTCCCACAAGGCACAGTCAACCTGTGGAACTCCTTGCCAGACGATGTTGTGAAGGCCAAGACCATAACAGGGTTCAAAAAAGAACTAGATACATTCATGGAGGATAGGTCCATCAATGGCTATTAGCCAGAATTGGCAGGAATGGTGTCCCTAGCCTCTGTTTGCCAGAAGCTGGGAATGGGCAACAGTGAAAGGATCACTTGATGATTACCTGTTCTGTTCACTCCCTCTGGGGCACCTGCCACTGGCCACTGTCACTAGACAGGATACTGGGCTAGATGGAACCTTGGTCTGACCCAGTAGGGCTGTTCTTATGTTCTTATGAAATTAACTGCAATTCACACCAACTATTTCAGCACAGGTCTGCATGTGGACGCTGGTTTTGGGAGAAGAGTGCCCCAAACTCAAGTCAGTTTAAACAAAACAAAAAAGATTTGAAAGCATCTACGTATGGATCGGCACTGAAAGCTCCAATCACACCTGATTGCAATGACACAGTGCCAGTCTGTGCAGACAAGGCCTCAGTGACAAGCTGGCTGGGCAGACACCAACCATGATGCCCTCAACTGTGACCTGAGGAGTCCATTACAATTACATGTCAGGAGAGCAACAGAGACAATGTTTGCACACTGACTCATGCATTGCTCAGAACACCTGGTGGAAAAAAGCAAGGGAGTGAGGGAGGGTGGGGGAAAGCGACCAATCGAGGGAGGGGGGATGGAGTGAGCGGGGTTGGGCCTTGGAGAAGGGGCAGGGCAGGGATGTTCGGATTTGTGTTATTACAAAGTTGGCAACCCTCCCAACTTCTCCCTCCTCTGCCCACAATGCTCCCAGGGGAGGGCTGACCCATGTTCCCCCTTTGATCCTGTGGGGGCCTTCCTTCCCTCTCCCCCTTGCATCCCAGATGGGCAGCTCTCTCCTCCCCCCTTTGATCCCATAGGGGGCTGCCCCTTCCCCTTTGATCCCATGGGGGGCTGCTCTCTCCTTCCCCCTTTGATCCCATGGGGGCCGTTCTCTCCTCCCCCCTTTGATCCTGTGGGAGCCTTCCTTCCCTCTCCCCCTTGCATCCCATGGGGGCCTTCGTTCCCTCTCCCCCTTGCATCCCATGGGGGCCTTCCTTCCCTCTCCCCCTTGCATCCCAGATGGGCAGCTCTCTCCTCCCCACTTTGATCCCATAGGGGGCTGCCCCTTCCCCTTTGATCCCATGGGGGGGGCGCTCTCTCCTCCTCCCTTTGATCCCATGGGGGGCCGCTCTCTCCTCCCCCTTCATGGTTCATACCATGGCGAAGGCGGCGGCCCCTCTTCCCGCGCGGGGCGGGGCGGGGAGGGGGCTGGACTGAGGGTCCAGTAACGGGCCCTGTCGCGGGGCTGCGCGCGCCCTCCATTGTCCGATCGCTGCGCGTGCCTTATCCTAGGCGCGCGCTCGCGGTGCGGGGTGCGCGCGCGCGCTGTGGGTGTTTGGCTGCGTTGCCCGGCAACAAGGCGGGGATGGCGCTGCAGCTGGAGCTGAGCGAGGCCTGGATCCGGGAGCAGGCGGCGCTGCGGGGACTTGGCCCAGGTACCGCCCCCGGCAGGCCTGGGGATGCGGGAAGTGCTGACGGGGCAGCACCAGGGTACTGGGGGGAGAATGGGGCCCCCAGGTATTTGGGGCAGGGGCTTGAGGTTGGGGGTGGGGAGGGAGGGTGTTTGGGGCATGGGGGGAGAATCGGGGCTCCAGGGTATTTGGGGGCAGCTGCAGGGGTTTGGGGCATGGGGGAGGAATCAGGGCTCCAGGGTATTTGGGGACAGT